>NC_059376.1:8750397-9050397 GCF_019703515.2 Myxocyprinus asiaticus | reverse complement strand
ACCGCTCCTCCCCTTCTTCGGCGGATGGCAGTGGTTCCTCAGGCTCTCACCGGCAGCGACCCCTCTGTCCCCAGGCAGGTGGCCGCGGCTGCTCCCTTGGCGGATGGCAGTGGCGAGGACTCTGCGACAGCGCATCCCTCCTCCCTCCCGGGTTTTAGCACCAATGTAACAGACCTTCAGGTTCGGGTATGGAAATGGAGAAAACAGGGAGCAGTGACACATTTCAGGTAAGTGTAATGTTTAATGTGTGATGTATATCATGTCTTTTATTTTGTATTCTATTTCCTGTTTCAGGTCACCTGTTCCCTAGTCATGTGATGTCCTGTTTTCCCTCCATGTTCATGTGTCTTGTTTTCATTGGTTCATTGTCTTGTTATCTTGTTATCAGTTCTGTCTGTTCATTGGTCATCTTTGTCATGTGTTCTCCCATGTCTAGTATTTAAGCCCTCATGTTTCCCATTGTCCCTTGTGAGGTATTGTTGATGTATGTTGGTTCAAAGTCTAGTCATGCCATGTTAAGTCAAGTTTATGTCATAGTCAAGTCAAGTTCATGTTCATGTTTTATTTACATTTGGATTTACTGTTTTGGTTTTTATATTTGGATTAAATTGCACTTGGGTTCTTCATTTCATCATCATCGTCTTTAACACTGTCAGCGTCAGCAACAACAACGTTACAGCAAGGCTTGTATTCTCGTGTCTTCATGTGCAGCAGATGCACTCTTTTTCAGGTTTTTCACTCAGTTCAATAATTCACTCGCAAAAATAAACATAAACTTCGTCACAAACACTCAATAGCTTCAACACGTAATGTAAACAGTTGGCAACGCTGCACACTCGTTCTCTCTCTCCCTTCTGGCGTGTTCAGCTGTTTTAAGGCGTCTCTCTGCTATCACTGTAATGAGAAACCGCTGTTAGAAATCATGTCAACCAGCCTGATGAGCCACACCACTCCCTCTCTCCCGCAGACAGACACACGACCACACCCCTTCACCACAATGTACAATAACAAAATTTTTTTTTAAACATTTATTACGTTTATTATTACTAATTTACCTTAATAAGTAATATTGATGCAATTGTAATGGGGTTGTCTCTGAGTTGTATTGAATAAAGCACTCAATTGACTTCATCTCACACCTTTGGTGGGTTTTATTCTGTTTAAACACATTGAAAAGCAGTGGTCAGTCCCAATAATTATGCTCACGTGTATGATAGGTCTAAATTAGGTCTAAAGATAAATCTAAATTTACATTACACATAATACAGTGTAACATTTTATTGGCCTTATTTGATAATCATAACTACAATAGCAATAGAAAGATTATCTTATTAAACAGATTTCTTTAGACATATGTGAGTAAAGTGACCCTGCAGTTTAAAACTTAAATAAATAGGCCTAAATATATAAATAAATAAAATATGTTTATCAAAGGAGGTTAGAGTGATTATGTAATGAGAGATTCCCTTCATTCTGTTTAGAAAGGTCTATGAGTAGTTCAGTACTGATGTCCGTTATTTTAATCCTGTTCTTTGTGCATCTATTCCATTTCCAGCCAAAGAAACAACACAATTATGATGTGATGCTCACTTTTATTAATCTCTATAAGCTGAGCAAACATCTGAAACCCTGTCTTACCAAAGGCCTAATTATTTCTTTAATTCAATTCTGTAATAGTTAATAAATTCCGGCGCCTCGACAAGGTAACAAACAACTTCCATGTTTGTTACTATTTCCACATTATTTTCATTTTGAGAAGACAAACACCTGGACATATTTGCCAAAGTGATCAGCACCTTTGGACCGGACAGCTCCCGTAACGAAGCACTTACGTTCAACTTTATAAGAAGCGATCTACGTGCTGGTTTGGTAAACAGGCATTTGTCCATCGTAAAATAACGAACGACATCAGTTAAGATGATCGTAAAGGCTTAAGTTGCAACGTTATCGGGAAACCCAGCGTTGGCTTTTTCCCCAAAGATTAAATCTTTAAAATCTGACAACTCTCCTTTGGCTTATATTCTGGGCTTCATGGAGCTGCTGCAATGTCGCAAAATATTTCTTTTGATTAGTAGTGTAATGTAAAATAAGAGGTCTGGTGAAAAACGCAAGTGAATCAGATGTTCTATTTAACAGTTGTCCTACAGAGTTGGGGAATGTTACATTCAAATAGAGGCCAAAGAGTAGACAAGCACAGAAGAGAAACTTCTTGTTCAAGAACCATTTCTGAGGTTGTAGCAACTGAATTATGACACATATGACAATTCATCTGTCGTCCCAATGTCCTTACAACTTGAGATGGTCTGAGATCATATTCAGCATTCTCATAGACAACACTATTCCTGCAAATTGTTCCCAGATTACGAACAGGGAAGAAATAGTGAGAACTCGTCATATGTGTGTGTTCTGCGTGAGTGCCAATAAACCTCTAAACACACAGCGAATCAGAGATGCGCATCGAAGGCTTCTCTTTCTCTGTTTTCCAAAATGTGATCAAGTGTGCTTCTTCAAACCCGCGTACTTGTGTCTAACAGCGTTTCTTGTCATTTGTCACTCCGAAGGTCGCCTGCCACACAGTTGTGGGTAGATCACGAGCAAAATTACCCTCTAATTTCATACCCTGCTATGTCATCTACCGAAGCATCTAACACACTCCCACGTAAAATAATAATAATAATAAAAAAATGAAGTGAGACAAAGCGTGGATAAATTATCTTGGTGCTAAGCGCAGTAAGCAGATCTGTTTACAGGCATGAGTTTAGAGAGCTGCGCAGTGCAGAGAACATGAGCGACTCGGTAAAAGCAGGCCGCAACCCATTTCAGTTCACCATAATCATATCAAACTTTTTATTTGAAATAAAATCTAATCTTTCTAACTATATTTATAACAGGAATATGATGATTATCTTGCATGTCAGCTATTTTGCATGGGACAAAATGCAGTTTCTTTTTATTTGCAAACTGTTCTTGTATTCCTGCGGTTTTGTTTGGGTGGACCAGCCGTCAGTCTAGGTGGGCTAGTGCCACTCTGGCCCTTATGTGGCCTTGCGCCTGTATCAGGCACGAATGTTTGACTGAAACAAAACCATGCTTATGGATGTTTGCAATAGTTCAGCCTTTTTTATGTACAGTGAGTCTGAAATGCTTATCTTGATATGTTTACACTGTGCAATGTGTTTTGTTGAAGCTTCACAGGTTACAGAGCAGGTGCATGTAGTCATACAGATGGAGTTGTGTTGGCATTGAAATTTCTTATGGCCCCTGTGCCCATCATGTTGTTGATGGTGGGTTTAGTGTTTTTCTATCTGTATCCGATTCATGAAACATGCCAGAAGCTGATTCAACAAGATCTCGTACACACAAGGTAAGATGGACTGGTGTTTTTAAGAATGCATTTTTTTTTTCTTTTTCTGTTTGCTTATTGTTCGCTTTCGCTTTTCTAGGCCTGACAGTATCACACTCCCCAATTCAGAAGAAGAAAAGTTACCATTCATTCAACAAATCTATGCATCCAGTCAAAGTTTCATCTTGAGTTCAAAGACTAGAATAATATCTCATCTTAATGCAAGAAAATCTGATGGCAGAGCAAAACATTCAACAGAATTGTCTCCTCGAAAACACTGCAAACACAAGTGTAAATCAACATGACAGTGGCTCAAGCAGCAGGTTGGAAATACAATTTCATAAATCTAAATCATTACAACAGCCTAAACCAAGCATGATCATTTTTTATTATAAATTCTCCTCTCTGCCCAGTAGGGGGTGATATGCATGAAGAATGTGAATCACCAAAAACAGGAGGAGGAGAAAGTGAAAGTGAAGGAAAAAGGACTTAAATTTTGATCTGTTTCTCACCCACATCTGTCATATCGCTTCAGAAGATATGGATTTAACCACAAGAGTCATCTAGAGGACTTTTATGTTGTCCTTGTGTAGATTTTGGAGCTTCAAGAAAGAAAGTCATACACAACTGGGATGGCATGAGGGTGAGTAAATCATGAGAGAATTTTCATTTTTGGGTGAACTATTTCTTCAACATATCAGCTGATATTAATATATTAATATTACTATAAAATTACAATTAATTATTAATAATAATAATTAAATATACAAAGCATTTATTGCAAAGATTATATCAGAATCTGTCATGTTTCATTTCTTTTTCATTTTTTTTATGACAGTGGTGGCTAATACATACTAGTGTTTTAATACAGTAACAATCTGTACTGTCATTTTGACAGAAACTAGGGTTACCATGGTAACATCTGTCGCCTTGACGTTGAGGCAGTTAAGTGTTGTTCGCTGTTTGTCCGCTGGGGGCGGTAAATGCTCGTGAGTGGTGCATACAGACGCTCTCTGCCCTCAATCGCAATTACCCGAATTGAGGCGCATTTTGTGTGCAGAGCTTCAGGAGTTAAAACAAGCTGACAGGATGGGAGTCGAGGTCGAAACCATTACTCCTGGAGACGGTAAAGTATTTCCCATATTAAACCAAATCAATATCTCACAAAGCACTCTACTTAAATGTATCAAATTATTTATTTAATCGATATTTTTGCATGTTTGTTTTTTTTTCCACGGGCTTTAGCCTGCTAGCTAAACACTAGCTTCGAGACCACAGGATTTAACATCGATTTTAATATGTTTCTCTCTCTATGAATTTGAATTTTAGGAAGTACTTTCCCTAAAAAAGGGCAGACCTGTGTCGTGCACTACGTGGGTAAGTTAAGAAGTGATCGTGTTGATGAATCGCATGAAGGGTGTTAGCCAGTAGGTTAGCATTAGCATATTAGCTGCATAAACAGACATTTTCACATCCGCAGTCAGCTCATCAAAGGTTTAAATCTTTAAGATGTTTTAATTGATCTTCACAGTTACCCCGTCTTTGATCCGTCGCGTTAGACACAACTCTCAAATCTAGCTAATGCTAAAGGGTTTGGAAAAACCATGGCCTGTTTTTACTGGTTTTATCGAATGCACAGTGGTTCTTGCCGTCATACATGATGAGATGGGCTGTGTTTCAATTCCCGGTGAGCTGCCTATGCTGACAGTATTTTTGTGGCCATTATAGACGCGTGCCTATGATGCGCAAATTCGAACGTTTGTATGCTGTTGAATAATGCTGTAACTGAAATCGTTCTATGATTCTGATCAAGGCTTTGATTCGAGCGTTTCTACGATGCTTTAGAATGCTTTGATTTAAATGTTCAGAACGTGCCTATGATGGTAAGAATGCTTCAGTTCGAACGTTAATATGATGCTTAATAATGCTGTAATTCAAACGTTCCTAAGATGCTGAAAATTGTTTACATTCAAATGTTACTATGATGCTAAAACACTTAGATTCAAACGTCCCTGTGATGCTAAAAATTGTTCGAACATTTGCAACGCATTTGTTAAAAATGATTTGATTCGAATGCACATACACTGGCTGTTTCGGAAAGAAATTGGTACTTTAACAAAGTATAGTCAGGACATTACTGATGTAAAAACCAGCACCATCACTATTTGAAAAAAGTCATTTTTGATGAAATCTAGACAGGCCCCATTTCCAGCAGCCATCACTCCAACATCTTATCCTTGAGTAATCATGCTAAATTGCTAATTTGGTACTAGAAAATCACTTTCCATTATATCAAACACAGTTGAAAGATATTTGGTTCATTAAATGAAGCTTAACATTGTCTTTGTGTTTGTTTTTGAGTTGCCACAGTATGCAATAGACTGGCATGTCTTATGATCAATAGTAGGTCAAAAATGGCAAAAAAGAAACAGCTTTCTCTAGAAACTCATCAGTCAATCATTGTTTTGAGGAATGAAGGCTATACAATGCTTGAAATTGCCAAAAAACTGACATCTGGCTCTAACAAGGACAGAAAGAGACGTGGAAGGCCAGATGTACAACTAAACAAGAGGATAAGTACATCAGAGTCTCTAGTTTGAGAAATAGACGCCTCACATGTCCTCAGCTGACAGCTTCATTGAATTCTACCCGCTCAACACCAGTTTCATGTACAACAGTAAAGAGAAGACTCAGGGGTGCAGGCCTTATGGGAAGAATTGCAAAGAAAAAGACACTTTTGAAACAGAAAAACAAAAAGAAAAGGTTAGAGTGGGCAAATAAACACAGACATTGAACAACAGATAATTGGAAAAGAGTGTTATGGATCTTAACCCCATTGAGCTTTTGTGGGATCAGTTAGACTGTAAGGTGCGTGAGAAGTGACAAGACAGCCACATCTATGGCAAGTGCTACAGGAAGTGTGGGGTGAAATGTCACCTGAGTATCTGGACAAACTGACAGCTAGAATGCCAAGGATCTGCAAAGCTCTCATTGTTGCACGTGGAGGATTTTTTGATGAGAACACTTTGAAGTAGTTTAAGAAGTTCTGAACATTTTTTTCAAACTGTAACAGTTATTTTTCACATTATTAATGTCCTGACTATACATTGTGATCAGTTGAATGCCACTTTGGTGAATAAAAGTACCAATTTCTTTCCATAAGAGCAAAATTTGTACATTATTCCAAACTTTTGGCCGCCAGTGTATGTGGTCCAAAACACTATATTTGAACGTTTGAAATGCACCAATGATGCTGGATGCTTAGATTAGTTTATATGAAGCTTAATGTTGTAATTCAAATGTTCCTCTGATGCTGAAAAATGTTTCAATTATTTATTCGAACGTTCGTATGATGCTGCGGTATGCTTAGATTTGAATATTCAGAACGTGCCTATGAGTGTTTCAGTTTGAACATTTGGAACGCACGTGTTTGAAACGCACCAACGATGCTGAAAATGATTCGATTCTTAAGTTTATATGAAGCTTAAAGCTGCACCATGAATGATTTTTTGGTTAAAAATGAACAAATTGCCATTATTGATTATGTAAACAATCAGTGTTCAAAACAATGTCCTTACCTTAGGTTTCGTTTTGGTAAGCCTATAAAAAGAATTTGTATTTTGAGCTGTCGGGATGATTTTTTGTGAAATCGCTGGCTTATGACATCATGTCCGTAAACACAGGAAAGAAGTACCAAGCTGTCACGTGTTCTGGCTGAGGATGCTGTTTAGTTCAGTCAGTCACAATCACACAGTTCAGGATGGCACACTGTTTTTAGTTTACAGTGTTATTATTAGGCCTACAGTTTTAGTCTTTTGACGAAATGTCCTTTAAAAATAGTCAATATTTCATCATGTCATATTCATTTTAGTCAGTTTTACTCTGACAAAAATGACAATTTTAGTCAACGAAAGTAATATATTTTACTTGATGATGACGACGTGCACAATGGATAAAAAGTGTTGAACTGTAACAGACCAAACTTTTATCTAATTTTCAAATATTTAGAAAACATTAGTAAACATTTTCTAATGTAAACATGTATCAAACATACAATATAAATGTACATAGGCCTACTGTCCTTGTTGTGAAAAACTTGAGCTCCTGAAATAATAATGTATTGAAGGAAGTATTAAGATACTTTTTAGAAGTTAGCCTGTATTCTGAATTCTTCATGCTCTTCATTTTCTGTGAAATGATACATTGCGTGTAGCATGTTTCTTATGGAAACTGCGTATGAACAACGCAAGTTATGCTTCATTCATTTTATTGTGTAGATTTCGTTGACTATATTAATAATGTAAAAATAATGAAGTCTTACATTGAACTTGAATCAGCAGTAACATGAGTTTTACCTCTTAAAATATACTTGTAACTGGTGGTGATTCAGGAGAGTCCCCTGTTCTGTATGTAAAAGCGCTTTGAGTGTAGTGTCAGAAAAGTGTACAATTCGTTCATTTAAAATATGTAAATTAGAGTGTTGTTTATCTTCATCAAAGCAAGGAATATTTCATTTTTAAATGTTTAATCGTGTAACATAATAATATCAACATGAAAATAGCATGTTATGACTCTGGCTCTGAATTTCTCCCAGTCATGATCACACACAGGCGATGTCCAGGTAACCTCAAATCATGAGATTCATCCATCAGAAGAGCAGTGTCAAAACACGACGGGCGTAAAGTGTTCTTCCGCAAATTGCTTGCAATTTTAAATTTCAACCACAGATGTCGCTAGAAAGCACATAGTTATGTAGTGCAGCTACGTAACTGTGAATGTTGTATGTTGAATGTTGTAATTCAAACACTCCGTTGATGCTGAAAAAGGTTTCAATTCAAATGTTAATGATAAAAAAATATAATTTTCGATTCGAACATTTTTGATGCTGCAGAATGCTTCTATTTTAATGTTCAGAACATGCCTATGATGCTGAAAATGCTGGAAATGCTTAGATTCGAACGTTTATATGAAGCTTAATGTTGTAGTTCAAAGGTTTGAACACGAGTGTTCACATGATGCTGCAGAATGCTTTAATTTGAATGTTCAAAACATGCCTATGATGCTAAAAATGCTTCAATTCGAACATTTGCGAACAGAAAGACGCTTTGATTCAAACGTGAATATGATGCGCCAAACGATACAGTTCGAAACGTTCATGTATGCTGAAAAATGCACCTGTGATGTTAAAAAATGCTTTGATTTAAACGCTTCTATGATGCCCAAAGATAATGCCTTGGTTGGAAGCTCACTAGGTTTTTTTTACAGCCCTTCTAATGAATCGAAATGATCATGATCAACAGCCAAGGAAGATTATTTAACGTGTTTTCTAAAATGGTTCACTATTCAGATGGTGTGTTAAATTGCAGTTTTGTTTTGTGTGTATGTATATAGTTTGATGCAGCATCATTTATGTGTGTTAGTAATTCCCATTTCTCTTAGGCTCTTTGACAGATGGACGTAAATTTGACTCTTCCCGGGACCGGGGCAAACCTTTCAAATTCAAGATTGGCAAGCAGGAAGTGATCCGTGGCTGGGATGAGGGAGTAGCCCAGGTATTGTAATAAAAAAAAAACACACCCTTCCTAATAACCATTTTTTACGTTGATTTCTGAAATAAGTTTAATCTGGCTGCCCTATGTTTAGCTGTTATCTAATCTTGCACACTGTTCATGAATTAGGTCTCTACCTAATGGAAAATTTCCCCTTCTGCTTCAACAGACAAAAACACTCAAGCAGTTTATTATCTTTGTGATACTCACAACCATGTCACTTCTTTAACCTCCATTCATTGTTTATTTTGGGACTTAATATCAAAATGGCCTCTTCCCCTTGTAACAGATGAGTGTGGGGCAGCGTGCCAAGCTGACTTGCACTCCGGACTTTGCTTATGGGAGCAAGGGCCACCCAGGCATCATTCCTCCCAATGCCACCCTCATATTTGACGTGGAGCTGCTTGGCTTAGAATAAAGCGCCCACAATTGGACTCAGGTTATTCCCTATTATTTCTTTCAGGGTAAGTGCAAGGTTTTCCCACAGTTGTTTCAGGTTACTTGTCCTTTATAAGTAATACTGTACTTTATGAATGTAGAATGATTTATCTTTAATGGTTTTGTCCATGTCAACACTGATTTTACCTGTCAGAACACTTTTTAATCATTGTATATAGTTCCTGCACATGCATGGATAGCTTTAATAACTCACAGATAATCCTTAAAAGGAAATTATTGTAGTCCTGGTCTAGCAAGAGCTTAAACATTCTTTGGAGTTTATTTAACAGGCTCTTAGATTAAACATTGTAATCGCTATTGATTGCCTTTGAGGAACACTGTGCTGTTGTTAATTGCACCTCTCTCTTTGTTTTCTTCCAGGTCAACCTTTTTAAGGAACATTGCTCCATGCATGTGATCCTCAAAAGGGGCTAGTGTTAAATAGCCATACCACTTAGCTTAGCTCTGTTATACATTTGTATATTTTGTTTCCTTTTTATTTCTTTCCCACTTGTCATACTTACTGGTATTCCCTCAATCATTGGACGTTCACTATGAAACAAGTTTCTTTTTTATTTCCTTTCCTCCTGTCTTTTTGTATTTGACTTCGGTGTTGTAAATGCGACCACAGCAACAGGGTTTTGGCTGAGCTGGTAATAAGTACTCTGGTGGGGAAATCTGTTTAAATATAAAACAAACTACTTGAAAATAAATTGTTTATAAAAACATGAAGCTGGTCTCTGTGTTGATTGATTAACTGGTTTAACAAAACCAAACTGGAATAATATGTTTGCAAGTATATACTTATAATTGTGAACAGACGACAAACGATAAAAGCTACCTATTCCTAGTTTTTGTCTAAACCAGCCATGATCTTGATGAGTGCCTAGAGTAAAATCTCATTGATCAAAGTCCCACACTGAATAATTGTCCTACCTAGTTAGGACACTGTAAATAAAAATAATAAAATCAGTGCAACCAATGTTTTGTAGTCTCATGAAACACTTTATTTTCAATGGGCAGCTGAATCAATCAATCAAAATGAACAATCAGAGTCAAGTGTTGATGGGTTCTAAATACATGGTCATATTTTGCGATGCACTTCAAGATGAATTGCTTATCTGAAGATTTTTCCAAAAATAAATATAACCTTTACCTTTACTGTTGGTTAACTACTAGAAATTCTTTGTTAACATGCACTCTAACCAGCCCTTACAATAATCTACAGCAAAGCCATGATTATCCATTTTTTAGATACATTTGCGCTACCTCAAATAAACAGAGGCTTAGCTTTACAAATGTATGAATTATTAAGTATTATTAGTCATCTCTTAAGCAGCTATAACTATATATAAACCTATGGTGGAAATGTACCAAATGTTTTCATTAAATGGGGTGGATTTACACTGTGGTTGCATACATAAAATGTAAAGGAACAAATCTGCTTTCTGCACCCATGATGTCTAAGTAACACCTAGTTACATGCAGAGAGTTTGTAGTAAATGTGAATAACTGCCATATTACTAAAATCCAGTAGGGGGAGTGCCACAAATTTACTAAAACTGACAATTATATACTCTCATTATATGGCTCTCTGGAATACATAATTGTGATCAGTCAATCATGGCATTCTGCGGTCAAATATTTTTTTTATTATGATCACTAATTTGTATACAGTAACTGACGGTTGTCCCAGGCAACAGATTTCTACATAGCTGTGTTAGATTCAAGTCTCTCGTATAACTGCGATTGCTTTCTTATTTCAGAGTGGTTTATTTTTTATGAAGGCCTGAACTGTGTACTGAAATATAGTTGTGCGCTAATTTTTTTTGTTTTGTTTTTTTTTGCCGTTTCTCTGGTCAACTTGGATTCCGCTCATTGCTGTTTGCAGCTATTTTTGTGTATGTACTGCCTGCTCAGTTTCAGCCTGGAATGGGAGGAAATAAAGCAGACAAGAGGGGCCTTAAATGAAAACAAATGATGGAAATGAGCAAGAGCCTTGAAACTGGTCAATGTCTGTGCAAATTAGGGCCACATTCCCAAGATCTTTGTCACAAACAAGCATTGGTGTGATGGATTTAGGCCTCTTTGGTTCAAAAATATTACCTAGCTGGGAAATCAAGGACAAAGAGTCCACTCAAAACAAAGTTAAATGTTTCTGATGGTACCGTAATGCAGAATTTTTTAGATAGGTGTCGCTCTGCCTGTTCCCGAGGGACCACAGCCCCTGCCAACTCTTCTTAGAGAGTGCAGCGCAATGGCACAGCAGCCACGCAGCAGGGAGCCCATGTTGTACACGGGCATACCTTCATTCTGTGCTCCTCGGCAAAGCCATGCCAGTGTTGGAACAACAGGTACAGCCACCGCTAGCAGGTCAATCAGGAAGTAACGGCTCCAGTGACTCCTCTCAGGGGGAGCTGATTCTGCCTCCTCATTCGTTGCACAAGCGCCACCCACTCCATCTTCATCATTGACCTTTACTATCGTCGCCTCCTGTGGCGGCAACTCTAAAGGTAGTGACGCCCTGGGACAAGGTTGCTGAACCTGAGACTTGGTCAACACCATAGGTGTCGTTGTTGATGATGTAAATTCAATGGTGTCTTCTAGCGGCAAAGGTTCAGTGATGGAAGACATCTGAGCTGGGGAAGTAGCAGCAGAAGATGGTGAAAACACCTGTGGCTTAGCTAGGGTAACGTCCTGTGTGCAGGTTGCTGAAGTGATGACGCTCAGATCCTCGCCTCCACCTCCTTCAGAGATCCAGGTTATGGTGGGGCTGCAGGCCTGTGATCGGAAGCCTGGCCTGTCGCTGACCTCTGATGCACTAGTTGGTGCTGTTGGTGGGGTCGGTTGAGGAGGAGGAGGTGCTTCCTCCTGTGGGAGATGCAAAAATAGATGGTGGTGAGGGAGGTAGGCGTGTGGACCACAGCTGCAGTTGTTCACAACATGGCAAGATGGACTAACGGGCAACGCTGTCTCTCCGATACACAATCTCTCACAGGTGGAGGAGCATGTCAAAGCGGAGCATAGCGTTGAGTGTGGGACTTGCTCAGACAGTCGAGCTGCTTCTAAAAGGAGATGAGTGCGCCCATCACCTCTCGGTAATGTCATCGCCCCTCTGTTGGCGGGAATGTAGCGGTCAGAAGGTACGTTTCCATTACGGTCGGTGGTGCCAGGTGATGTCTCACTACTCAGTCTGGTGAAGGTGGCACTGCGACTCATGGTATGGGCCGGAGAGCAGCCACAAGACCTAGACGCCCCAAATCGTGGCCCTACCCTACATACACCCAGAGCTTCAGACTTACAGTCCTGTTGATCTGACTCATTGACCCCTAGATTTGACTGTGCGGTTTCCACAGCCTGCTGAAGCTGCTGGATCTCTTTCCGGGCCTCTTTTAAGGCCAGTTGGGCCTCAATGCGATGACATTCCTCCTCGATCCAGTCCGCCTGCATCTGAGTCAGCCGCATCCGTAAATCCTCAATCTCAGAGTCTCTGCCATGATAACAAAAACATTTAGGATGCAATGATATAATTTTTTTGGGCTATACCGATAGCCAGTAATTATTTTTATGTTATGGCCAATAACCATTATGATGATCAATGTTATGTAAAATCTATTCTGATTTGGGTCTGTCACTTTAAACAAAATTTTTGATAAATGTTTTAAGAGTAGAATGTTTTAGTACAGTGTATATCAGGCAACAAAATAAATGTTTCAATACCATTATACCACAGTAGATATATCTGCAAGGCTATCGGTGTACAGGACTGCTTTACGTTATTTATTCATGAAAGTGATGATGAAACGTGTAGTAATATGAAAAGAACTGAGCAGGACCAAACAAGTCAAAATTTGTTATTAAGGGGTGTTTTTAACTGCAACTCAAAGCTTATATTAGTAGTTCACGGTCACAGGTGTGCATGTATCTGCTTTGACAGCTGTAAATGTGTCTCATCCAATCAAATTTTAGCATTAGGACCATTCATTTATTATGCATGTGTCAAGCGCAAGGAAGTGTAATCAAGCTTCAAATTTTGATCGCACCAAGGAGACTGCAGGTGTCAAGATTTATAGTGAAAAAGGAGGTATATTTTGGTCTCTTCTTCTCACCCAAAACCGATAGTATTGATTCAGAACACTGATTAAACCACTGGAGTCATATGTATTACCTTAATGCTACCTGTATGTCCTTTTTGGAGCTTGGAAGTGTTGGACCCCATTATTGTATGGATACTGTATATCCACATTATAGATCTATTAAAATATTTTCGTTTGTGTTCTGTAGAATAAAGAAAGTCATACAAGTTTGAGACAGAACAAGGGTGAGTAAATGATGAGAATATTTTTTGGGTTAACTATTACTTTAATCAGACTGATCATAATAATAATAATAATAATGATAATAATAAAATCGATTATTGGCCAATAACAATATGGACATCAATTTATTATGCATTCCTAGTTTTACATGCAAAACTATCCAGAGATGCTAAAGATTATACTGTTGATGAATGGCTGGCATGAATGTTAAGCATACTGTATGTACTTTTATGATGTTCAGGATGTGATCTTATAGCACAAGAATGGCAGGAAGCAATAGAACTGCACTATAACATTGCTGAGACACAAAAGCATTACTAACCGGTCCTGAAGCCTCTCCACATTCTCTTTCAGCCGAGCTCGTAAGTGACGAATACAGACTTCCTTCTGCTGCAGTGGGGTGAGATACTGCTCAGGGGCAGGTGGACGGATCCCGTGATTTTCACCACAGGCTTCATACTTCACCTGTCGTCTGGGTCAGAAATGGAGGCAAGAAATAAGTGGCCCTAGTGAACAACATGAGCTCAAAAGGTGTTGTGACTGATATGGCCAAGAGAATATATGAAAAACTGAGCATTAACGGAATAAAGATCTGTCATCTTTTATTCAGCCATGTTTTGTTTCAAATCCTGTGTGACTTTTGTTCTTCCATGGAACACAAAATGAAATGTTTTGTAGAATGTCCTGACTGCTCTTTTCCATTCAATAAAAGTGAATGGGGACTGGGGCTGTCAACTTCCAAAAATGCATCATACAATTGTCTAAATGACACATGAGCAATATTACCAGTCTTTTGAAGGCATATGACAGTTATCGAAGTTTGATCTCATGGGGCCTAATGTAATTGTTTGAGGGTCAGAAGAGGTCTAATGTGGTTTAATGTGGTCTCTGGGGGGTCTGATGAGGTAAAATGTGTTTTGATATGGTCTCAAGGGTCTGATGAGGTCTAATATGGTCTGATCAGGTCTAATGGGGTCGATGTGGTCTAATGGGGTCTGATGTGCTCTCTAGGGAGTCTGATGAGGTCTAATGGGTTATGATGTGCTTTCTCTAGGGTTCTGATGAAATTCAATGGGGCCTGATGTGGCTTCTATGGGATCTGATGAGGTCTTATGTGGTCTGATGTGGTCAGTTGAGGTCTAAAAAGGTCAGATGTAGTCTGGTGAGGGTCTAATGAGGTCTGATGTGCTCTTTGGGGGGTCTGATGAGGTCTGATGTGCTCTCTATGGGGTCTGATGTGTTCTCTAAGGTGTCTGATGAGGTCTAATGTGGTTTGATGTGGTCTCTAGTGGGTCTGATGAGGTGTAATGGGGTCAGATGTGGTTTCTATGGGGTCTAATGAGTTTTAATGGGGTCTGATGAGTTCTAATGGGGTCTGATGTGGGCATATAGACTACTTTTATAGTGCTTTTGACATTTTTGTACCTCGACAGCCCCTGGTCACTGTATACTTTCAATGTATGAAAGACAGCAGTGTTAACATTCTGCTAAACTTCTCATGTGTTCAAAAAAAGTAGGCCATATGATATTAGGGTGAGTAAATGATGACATAATTTTCAATTTCAATTTCAACCCTTTAAATGTAATCACATAGTATTTCGGAACTTCTGAATATCAGATTAGGACACAAGAAAACGACACTTTGCTTGTTAACGGACATATTGTCAAGACTGTTTCATTAATTCTATTTTTATACTGCACTTTTTGCCACTGTAAATCTGGAACACAGCCCTGATGGAAGACATAAATTTCATTGGCCTTTGTGTGTGTGTGTGTGTGCTGCTCACCGTGGAGTGGCTGGGTTGGAGCGTGGTGCAGTATTGCTCTCTGTGCACTTGCAGGATGCTGTTGAGTAATTGCTACGGACAGACAAGTCTCCATGGGAGTGTTGAGTGCTGCTTGGGGCCGTAGGCTTTCTATGACACACACAGTGACAGCTGAGCTCTGACGTTCATAACAAACATGCTGTCACAGTGAAACCTTGCAAACTCAACTTGTTATGCTGTAAAACTGGGTGCCTCTTACAACAATGAATCTAATACAATGTCATAACTACATCTTTAAAAAATGTTCTGAAGAAAATGTGAGTGGTACTTTCCCATGCCAAACTCACCACCACAGGGTTTTTTAGGTGGTTTCTAGGGCATTGCTAAGCAGTTGCAAGAGTGTTCTAGATGGTTTCTAGGGAATTGCTAAGCAATTGCTAGGTGTTCTGGGTAGTTTCTAGGGCATTGCTAAGGTGATTCAAGAGTGTTCTACATTTACATTCATGCATTTGGCAGATGCCTTTATTTTAAGTGACTTACAGTGCTTTCAAGGTGTGTTCCCTGCTAATCGAACCCATGATCTTGGCATTTCTAGTGCCATGCTCTGCCATTTCAGCTACAGGAACCCCTAGGTTCTAAGTGGTTGTGTACTGGCCCAAGTCATAAGAGCCCACCTTCAAGTCCCTATGATATTCTGGTCCCCAGATATGGCACAGATTCCTCCTTCAATGTAAGTCTATGGGATTTTTTTTGCCCCTTTTATCATCCACATGAATGAAAATCAGAAGTCTGATCGTTTAGAAACATAATAGCAAACCTCTCCTCAATGAGCCATATGATTTGTGGTATCATTTATGTCCGTAGCACAAATGGTTATGTTGCAAAGTGTAATACTTGGGGTTAGTGGTTTATTCAAATCACTAACCTTAAGTACAAGCAATAGTAATGGCAAAGCTTGCCTTAGCAAACACCACTAATCATTAGAAAACTATTAATGTTGTTCACTCAGGAGCATGTTAGAGAAGGGTAGCATTACCTGCGAGAACCAGCAGATGGCCTTCTGTTAGCTGGGAGGGACATGGGCAAAGACTGCCTTTCACCTTCTGTCTACACTGTAACACCTTATAACGCCACAGTTACAAGAATCCCTCAGGACAGATCACTCTAAGACACACAGACACACAACACAGAATATTAAATATGAACAGTAAGAGACAAAAATTAAGAGTTCACCTAAATACGAAAACTGTGTGATCATTTTTTTTAACTGACTACTTTTATGGTGCTTTTTTTGGTCATTTTTGGAGTTTGCTAGCATCTGTCCCCATTCACTTTCATTGAATGGAAAGAGCAGTGTGAACATTCTGCCAAACATCTCATTAGTCAAACAGAGCCACAAAGTCAAGTGTTTATGTTGAAACTCTGGTAGCCTTGCATCCCATTATAATTCTAAATCCAAAATGACATACGCCAGAAAATATTAAGTGACCACAGATGCTGAACAGGACAGGAACAAATATTACAGTGAGCATTTCATTCTGGCTGGGCTTCTGTCACATGGAGAATAAACACTTTCATTTATTAAGCAGTCAGAACAATAAAAAAAAAAACTTAACTAGACCAACACACACACAAACACACAGCTGACAGATTCTTTCACAGTTTTGCACTGAGCTGTTCAAACACTCACAGAAAAACGAATTGTCTCTCCAGTGCATGAGATGGTGACATCAGTGATGAGTGTGTGTGGGTGTGACTGACGTAATACAGACGGCCAAGTCAAAGCCAGATTTATATGTTTTTAGATTATTCTGAATGCATATTTGCTGAAAGTGCTCAGAACATTTAATCCTAACTGTGTCCAAGATTTTCCTGTCTGTGCATCAGTGAGGTATTGTTGGTCACTTATGCATTTTGCACGTGTTATGAAACCAGTTCTTTCAATTTCTCATTAGTGGATATTTATATTTGGCTGATTCTAGATCTCAGAAAAATTATAATTTCTGCCCACAGTGTACAATGACATGCTAACTGTGTTTTTTTTTTTTTTTTACCCATTTCTGGTTTGCTCTGTCACTGAAACGTCTTTACTGACATAATGAGCAGGTGGTTTTGATATTAATGCTGTGTATGGGATAAATCAATATATAAATATATATGGGATCCACATTCTGTTTAATAAAATAACATTCTATATCCATTTAAACTGATTTAATGTACATGAATAAACTAGGATTATGTGGATGATTTTCAAGATCTCAACTGAAGTGGGGCCTGGGTAGCTCAGTGAGTATTGACAGTGACTACCACCCCTGGAGTCGCGAGTACGAATCCAGGGCATGCTGAGTGACTCCAGCCAGGTCTCCTAAGCAACCAAACTGGCCTGGTTGCTAGGGAAGGTAGATTCACATGGGGTAACCTCCTTGCGGTCGCTATAATGTGGTTCTCGCTCTCGGTGGGGTGCGTGGTGAGACGTGTGGAGGCAACTGAGATTCGTCCTCCACCACCCAGATTGAGGCAAGTCACTACGCCACCACGAGGACTTAGAGTGCATTGGGAATTGGCCATTCCGAAAAGGGGAGAAAAAAAAAATCTCAATTGAAATCTGGCTGTACATAAGAGACTAGCTCCTGAGAGCATCAATTCAGGCCAGTATGCAACAAATTCTGTGGTACTGTTAACATTAGTAGAGAGAGAATTACATACATATAATAACTCTGTATGTCAAGTAATGTCATGAATAAAAAAATTCAAATTAAAAATTAATATTCTGTTGCAGCTGCAGAAATTAACCACAAAATAATTATCTTGTATTAATGAATCACTCCTAAATATACACCTACTGCGATAACTTTTCCCATTAACATTAAAATAAATTACATTGTTTAACGTTTAAATTGATTTAAAAAAAAAATAGTTTTTAAAACTACATCCCTAGGTGCACAACTTGTGGGACCGGGGTATGACGTTACCACACTCCATATGTTGCAGATAATCCGTCCCTGTGTAGCAAAGGGCACAGACTGTTTTATGTAACAGCATCTGATATCAGCCAAAACACTATTCGGCTTTGTGATGAAACTGTATTATGTAATTAACACAATATAGGAACTGTACTGCGCTATCGGAGAAATTAATTACTAGGGCATCATTACTATAAATCACTATGTGCATAAATCATAATTGTACAGTCGAGAGATATAATGCAACAGGGATGAGATTCACTTACAGCCAGTGGTTTTGCGTCAAATCTCCATTGCAATATCCCAGTGAAATTTGTTCATGGCTGTTAGCTGTGCCCTGAGCGCGGGCCGGTGATGCGCGCGGCGTCATTTTGCGCTCGTCGATAGAAGCACGCATGCAGCTGATGAGAGCGCGCACGAGCCCTGCAGAAACACAACAATGATGCATCTGCGTGATGCTGCGACGGCGAGTCTTAAAGGGACAGAGATCACAAAAACAAGTTAGGAAAGGTTCACAAGTCTGCGAGTTTTACAAAATCATAGGCATGTAACAAAATCAGTCAAGATCAAGTCCAGGTCACATATACCTTAAAATCACGAATAAATAAATAAATAATGTTCTCGCAATTGCGATATGAAGTCGCAATTGAGTGATTTAAACGTGCAATTGAAATCCCACAGTTAAAATCTCGTTAACTTCTCACAATTGTGAGGAATGTCAAAATTTTGAAAGTCAGAACTACCTCTTTAGTTTATGGTTTAATTCTGTGGCGGTCTCAGACTGCCATAAGAATTATATAAAATGATAGTAATGTGAATGATGTCAAAATAAAAATCTTATTTGATCCCCATTTTTAAGACTTTCTTTTTGCATTGAGTATTTAAAGATGAACTGTAATATTATGAAAAAATGCACAGTGCTTTGCAATAATTATTTATTCTATATATTTTGTTATTTTTAAAGTAAATAATCACACTTGTGTAAAGTCACATACCTCAAGGAAAGGGTGAAAACAAAACACAGTTCATAATAATAACAAACACATAAAACTGCTTATGAAACTGAACTATTTCAAATTAATATAGAAACTGTAAACTTGGGTTTCAATCCAAGCCAATTCAACTTTGGAGATGGACATAAAAATACCCCAGGTGACAAAATTACTACTTCTGAACCAGTTCATCAAGACAGGGCAGCACTGTGTTTTTAACCAACAACATGCAAACAAAACCAAACAAACAGCAAAGCTCTTGTAATGAGCCATTGTAAACTTTGCAAAAGGTTTCCCCTCTGTTAGTCTAAAGGTCAGTCAGAGATGGCCTGTCCTAAAATGAGTGGAAGAGAGGCCCAGGTGTGGCGATGATGTCACTGTAGGGAGTGCTCTGTTGCAGGTTGAGGGCTTGTTGTTTCCTTAACACCAGCAGGCAGAAGAATACAGCTGCTACATAGGAACGAGTGCTTCCCTCACACATGGCGTTAAGACTGTACGTGGCACTGGCCGAGCTGTCTTGGCTCTGACAGAAACAAATGAAGGAGGAGTTAATGCATATATGAGTACATACACTTGCAGCACACGCAACAAACAGCTCTAGGCACTGCAACTCCTGAAAGTATGCTAAGTTTCAAATTCCCTCTAACATGTATATTTCTTTCCTTATTTAGAATTATGCAATGACCTTCAGGAATTTATTTAGCACATAGTTGTTTTGTTATCAGATATACCTGTGATATGTAATTTATAATAAATTGATAAATAAAGACAGCATATTTTATATTTTATTATCAATCTAAAGTACCCTTCCGATACTAAGCTTAGGTCTCGCACACTTGGCATATATGCATGTAATCGTGGACCCATGCTGTGTGGTCTCACATATCCAGACATTTGACTACAAGCATAAAGTCTGTCTGACAGACATGAAAAGCGATGAATCACAGTTTGTTTTGTTTTTATGCACTGTTTAGGGGCCTGTTCATCTGAGGTACCATCTGCATTTATATAAGGTAAACACTGATCTGCCAACTAGTCAACAACTTTTCTGGATGACTTATAAAAAATGAGTAATCATGCAATCCCTACTGTAAGCACAGAGTCAGATGAATGAGACGGTGTGTGATGTGTTGATGGGGTTTGTGCCCTTTAGCCTGCTGTTCTGATCTGCACACACAAATTTAATTTTCCTCTCTCTTAATCTCTCATTCTTAATTCCCTATTCACAGCTGCTCCACATGCCAGTCCTGATCAGCATCAACACTGGAAACAGAGCAGAGATGCCTCTGGACAGGCGCTTCATTACTTCTTACTTTGAGGGCCTGGAGGAGTTTGTGTGCTCGACTGGTCATTCTCTTGTCCTCCACGTCCTGACTGTCCAGAACAGACTGCAGAGACACAGGGATGGAAGGGGATGGGTGATGACTGCCTCAAGGCACTGGCCATGAATAGAGTACAAAAAAGATCTGAAAAATGGAGTCAATGTTTTCTCTTTTTCAGCACATGATCAATGAAAAGAGGTGCTTAACCCTCAGAAAATGGGTTAAAGGGCTGAGTGTGTAGTACTACCGGTGTCTGCGTTTGTGTCACCACTGGGGTTTCCCTCGTCCCTGCAGATGGGTGCACCATCATGGAGGCCTCAGTGAGAGGCTCTGGATACAACACTTCCAACCCACTCTCCTATGGTAGAGGGGAAACATTTAAAAAAAGCAAAGAATAACATAGGAAATGAATCTTAGCAGTCTAATGACATCTTGATTGAATGTTTCAAGGGATAGTTTACAGAAATTCTGTCAACATCATGTCACTCCAAACTAGGGATGGGTCAAGATATTCGGGCTGTGCAAAACTATACATTTTCAAACTTGACCAGTCGGTGGATTGTCTGAACGACTAACTAGTTGGTCTTAAGGAAGCCCTGTATAATTTGATTGGTTTAGAGTCATGTCCCCCTGATGTCAATTAGAGATGTGTTTATTAGCAATATAAGGGCATTAAATTGTGGTACTTTAATCGAGTGACTAAAAAGATATTCAACAAATAAGCAAAATAAATCAGACTGAACTTAATTATGATAGTCTTCACAAAACACAGGTTTTGCAGAATAACAGGAACATTGCTCACAGCAGACAATTCGAAGTTCGATAGTGATTGTTTTGAAATGTATTGCTGTAGGTGGTGAATGTGTTACAAAAGTGGTATTTTGATGGCTATAGCTGCAGTGCTTTAAATGGGATAAATTTAGAGACATAATCTTTCAAATGTTGCATTGTTTGATATCTTTTTCCACTATGCTGATATTCACCCATGCAGCAGATCTTCTGAAAGGGTTTTAGTCCTGTGTGTGGTGCTTTCAAAACACATCATGTAAACTTCAAATTATGTTTTAATATGTAACATAATACCATAATAGTAAATATGATTATGAATAATTAAAACTACTTAATAGTTCACTCAAAAATGAAATTCTGTTATTCACTCGCCCTCAAGCCATGCCATATGTGTATGATTTTCTTTCTTTTGCAGAACACAAATGAAGATGTTTAGAAGAATATTTCAGCTCTGTTGGTTCATACAATGCAAGTGAATGGTGGTTGGAACTCAGAAGGTCCAAATATCAAATAAAGGCATCAAAAAAGTAACCCATCTGACTCCAGTGGTTTAGTCAATGTCTTCTGATGTGATCTAATCGGTTTTGGTTGAGAACAGACCAAAATATAACACATTTTTCATGATAAATCTTGACACCAGTCTCCTTGGTGATCATGATTTCAAGCTCGATTACACTTCCTATAGCACCATCTAGTACTTTGTACATGTGTCAAGCACTAGGAAGTGTAATCAAGCTTTAAATCATGATCGTGCCTAGAAACTCCAATGACAAGATGTCCAGTGCAAAAAAAAAAAGTTATATTTTGGATTGTTCTCACCCAAAACTGATTTGATCGCTTCAGAAGACATTCATTAAACCACTGGAGTCGTATTAATTACTTTTATGCTGCCTTAATGTGATATTTGGACCTTCAGAGTTCAGGCCACCATTCATTGTGAGGACCTACAGAGCTGAGAAATTCTTCTTAAAATCTTAATTTGTGTTCTGCAGAAGAAAGTCATACACATCTGAGATGGCATGAGGGTGAGTAAATGAAGAGAGAATTTTAATTTTTAAGTGAACTGACCCTTTAATCTTTACATTGTTATCATCTTGAATATTAACCCTAAAACAAACACAAAGAAATAAATCTAAATAACTACAGCAGTTGACCTCTGTTGGACAACCAGTCGACCATCCCTAATGATGATGCCTATGACCTACACCTTTAGGACCATAAAAATCTTCAAGTGACTCAAATATGGCTGAAATTACAAATGTACACTGGCAGCCAAAAGTTTAGGTAATGTACAGATTTTGCTCTTATGGAAAGAAATTGGTACTTTAATTCACTAAAGTGGCATTCAACTCATCACAAAGTATAGTCAGGACATTATTGATGTAAAAAAACAGCACCATCACTATTTGAAAAAAGTCATTTTTGGTCAAATCTAGACAGGCCCCATTTCCAGCAGCCATCACTCCCAACACCTTATCCTTGAGTAATCATGCTAAATTGATAATTTGGTACTAGAAAATCACTTTCCATTATATCAAACACAACTGAAAGCTATTTGGTTCATTAAATGAAGCTTAACATTGTCTTTGTGTTTGTTTTTGAGTTGCCACAGTATGCAATAGACTGGCATGTCTTAAGATCAATATTAGGTCAAAAATGCCAAAAAAGAAACAGCTTTCTCTAGAAACTCATCAGTCAATCATTGTTTTGAGGAATGAAGGCTATACAATGCTTAAAATTGCCAAAAAACCGAAGATTTCATACAAAGGATACACTACAGTCTTCAAAGACAAAGTACAACTGGCTCTAACAAGGACAGAAAGAGATGTGGAAGGCCAGACGTACAACTAAACAAGAGGATAAGTACATCAGAGTCTCTAGTTTGAGAAATAGACACCTCACATGTCCTCAGCTGACAGCTTCATTGAATTCTACCCGCTCAACACCAGTTTCATGTACAACAGTAAAGAGAAGACTCAGGGGTGCAGGCCTTATGGGAAGAATTGCAAAGAAAAAGCCACTTTTGAAACAAAAAATCAAAAAGAAAAGGTTAGAGTGGGCAAAGAAACACAGACATTGGATAACAGATAATTAGAAAAGAGTGTTATGGATCTTAACCCCATTGAGCTTTTGTGGGATCAGCTAGATTGTAAGGTGCGTGAGAAGTGCCCGACAAGACAGCCACATCTATGGCAAGTGCTACAGGAAGCGTGGGGTGAAATGTCACCTGAATATCTGGACAAACTGACAGCTAGAATTCCAAGGATCTGCAAAGCTGTCATTGCTGCACGTGGAGGATTTTTTGATGAGAACTTAAGGTGTTATGAGAAAATAAAACTTATAAATCACAACATAAAGGTCATATGTGTCAGTTCTGTTAATTCTCATTAAAGGAATAATTCACCCAAAAATGAAAAGTTTCTCATTTTTTCTCCCTTATGCCATCTCAAACTCGTTTGACTTTGCTCTGCGGAATACAAACAAAGATCATTTAATGTGATGTGTTTATATCCATACAATGCAATTCAATGAGATCCAAAACTTTCCAGCTCCAAAAAGGAAGGTAAGGCAACATAAAGGTAATCCATACGAATCGAGTGATTTAATGACTTCTGAAGCCATACGATCAGTTGTGGGTGAGAAACAGACCAAAATGTAACTCCTTTTTCACTATAAGTCTTGCCATACACAGTCTCCTTCACGCAATCAAGACTTGAAGCTCGATTACACTTCCTTGTGTTTGATGCATGTGCAGAGCGCGGAGTTCCAAAACATAGGTTGGCAGGGGAATAGTCATTTATATTCATTAGGAAAGCAATATCTGATTGGATAATTAATTAATGTTCCTCAAGAAATCACTACCTGATTGGTCAGATTAACTATAGCCCAACCTACCCCTAAAACTAACTTTTTCAAATCAGGAATATCTTTATTCATAAAAATGAATGAATCTTCCCCTGCCATCGTACATTTCGGATATCCGTGCGTGGACCGTCAGGTTTTAAATCATGATCGCAACAAGAACGCTGCAGATGGTAAGATTTAAAGTGAAAAAGGAGTTTCATTTTGGTCTGTACCCACCCAAATATTATGGTATCACTTCAGAAGATATGGATTAAACCACTGAAATCTTATGGATTACCTTTATGCTGCCATTTTCTTTTTTGGAGTTTGAAAGGTCTGGACCCCATTGACTTGTATTGTATGGAAATAAACACATCATATCTCCATCAAAATATCTTTGTTTGTGTTCCGCAGAAGAAAGAAAGTCATTCGAGTTTGAGATGGCATAAGAGTGAGTAAATGATAAGAGAATTACCATTTTTGGATGGACTATTCCTAAGTGTAGATGTAGTTCTTACACTGGTGGTGTTCCAGGGAGGTGGAGGTTCTGTATGAGTGATAGACGGTTCTACAGAGGTGTTTGCATCTGCTGCTTTATCTGGAGCCACAGTCTCCTGCAGTAAACTCCAGTCATCCAACACTGTCTGAGCAGTGTTCTCTCTGTCTGCTAGATGTACAGACACATCATACAAAACACACCAATCAGATTACAGCATTAGCACAAGGGAAGCACTTTAAAATCTTTTTATTTACTCATTCTTATGAAGTTCCAAACATGTTAGATTTTTTTAAATGGAACACATAAGATTTTTGCAGAATGTCCAGGCTGAATTTAAAGTCATTGTTTAACATTTCAAATTCCCTGAAAACCTTCTGTTCTAGCTCTTATGGCAAATTCACAATCAGGGCTCAACATTAGGGAGTTTTTTTTCTATCGTACTATATGGCTACAGAAGACTTTGAATATAATACACAAGTCGTAAGGAGTAATTTTATGGTACTTTTAATACTTTTTAGAGCTTGTTGGTGTTGACATCCTCTTATTGTATGGAACAGAGGAGCGTGAACATTTAGCTAAATAACTCTCTTTTGTGTTCCAAGTGAAAAAAAAAAAAAAAAGTTCCAAGCAACATGAGAGTGAGTAGATGAAAACAGAATTTTCTCTAAAGCAATTTGATTGGCTGCTATTTTGTGAATCTATCTTACCATCTCTTCTTTGCTCTCTCATCTCTTCGGGGTCAGTCTGCTCTCTCGCTCCTCCAACCAACCTCTTTCTCCTAGGCGATGAGTCACAAGGGAACAGCTAGAGGAAAGAGAGGATGCTTTCCCATGATGCACTGCTGTAATTACACACTGACAGTCTAATGATAGCTGTGGACTTCAGCTGAGCTCTGCAGCCATTTCAGAAGCTGACTTAAGTGGCTGTGCAATACCTGCTTTAAGTCGGAGTGTAAGGGTTGAAGTTCGAAACGAGACAGCAGTTGCCTGACCCCACCGTTTTCCTTCCACTCCATGAGCTGCCGTGTGGGCGGGGCTATCTCCAATGAGATCAAAAGGTCAGAGTAGTCAGCCAGTTGGTCCCTGATGTCATCATTAGTAAGTTGCTTTGACCGATCAACCAGCAGCTTGCGCTTCCTCTTCCCTCTTTTCCTAGTTGAAGTTGCTGTGATATGAACACAACTTTTCATTGGTCTCATCTCTTAAAATTCCCAGCGGTAGCAGAAGAATGTCTTTGGTATGGAATACTGTGTACTGCTGATGACTACTATACTACATAATATACTGTATACTGCCAACTGTTTTTTTTTTTTAAATATATGTGAAACAGTACGGAGTATGCACAGATAAATGTTTCAAATGTAGCATGCTACATTATTGTCACCAGACCTCACTGTGTTGCATGTTTAATACAGTAAGCGACACCTAATCATTTTGGAAATAAAGTATTTTGCTTTTTTAATCCAATTTTGTGTAAAAATGCCTTAACTTTTGGCAGGCCAATCAATAAACTGTTCAGGAAAGATATGTTAAAAATCACAGTTGATAACGCTTCTGCTTCATTTGTCACTCTGGAAATGGAAGGTCAATGCAGTATTGGGAGTATAGGGTCTGATGCGTAGTATGGTAGTATGCCATTTTTGAGGGTTAGTATTTAATTTTACAAAATCTTAAGTGAACAGTGCCATCATGTGGCTTCATGAGACCATTTGAAACCCCAGCATTAAAAGTCCAGCAGTTAAAGATGTGCACCGATTTGATACAAATATAAATAATATTCTTCTCCAGAGCAGTTAACACTCACGCGTGGCAGCAACAGGTGCAAGAGTGAAGCCTTCCTCTGCATTCACCAGAAAAGTGGTCTCAGTGAAGGCTGGACTGTTCATATGTGTGTCTGAACAGGAAAGGTCTGGTATCACAGACTCTGGCTCTTTAAGAGAATGACACAATGGTAAATATTAATGTTCCAAAGGAAGGGCAAATCTTAAAACATTATAGATAGATGGGGCAATAGTAAGCGGGTTAATGTGAATCAATCCACATATTCAATATCAATCAGATTTTAATAATTTATACTTTTATTATCTTTTTATAATCATACTGCATGTATAAAGAGTAGCTTATTAAAATACACAGCTAAATGTATTTCCGTTATTAAATGCTGAATCAATAGGATTCCTACCAAATTTATTTATTTATTTATTTTTATTTTTTTAAAGCATAATAATTTAGCTTTCTTTTTTAAAATGAATTCAATTTTCAGTACCCACTGTGAACTGGCTGTGTCAGCTTTGAGAGAATAGAATTTAAGACATTTTAGTGCACTAGATACATGTTGATTCACTGATCCAATCAAATTCTACGATGACTGGGAAAACGTTCTCTGCCTGCTAGAGACTAACCAAATTAGGTAGATGCCTACATGAACAGATTGTGTGACATGCTCTCATGCTAGAAAACCACGCACAAATCTATGCAAGGTAAAAGACAATATGATCTAGAATACACTCAAAATAGGTTCACAAAAGAATAAACAACTTCTGTTGTTTATGCATACACACATTTTTAAATCTAAAATGAAACATCAATTCCATTGGCTCCAAAACATGGCTGATTATCTTATTTTTAATGAATTTGTAAATATGTAACTAAAAATGTAACACCATTACCTACTAAACTGACAGCGGTTGGTGGAGGCGTAGCTGGTAATTCATTGGGAGTGTTCTCATAGAAATCTGTCACTGGAGTATCCTTACTATCATTTGCTATGAAATCTTGGAAAAAGAAGGAAAAGAAAACAAAAATAGACTCAACATTAGGTGTGATGGTTATTAAGACCTTATCCATTGCATGTTAGTGGTTTAAATAAAGAATTATTTGACAAATTTGTTTGATCAGATACACATATACGCCAGTATACCAGCACACCAGTATATGAGAAAATATTAAAAAAAGATGTAAATGGGGCTCACTCGAGCTTAAACATTACATATGCGCACTACAATTTCAGTGATGACCTAAAAGGATGTATTGTGTGGATACATCCAGTGTAAATGCCCCCTGAACTCGTGAGAGAGTAGGATGTATAACTGTACCAATGAGGTCAACAGCCATTTCCTCATCACCAAAGCAGTCACCATGGACACTGAAAGTTTGGAAACTCTGATCAAACAGTCCCTCGTAAGACTGGGTTTCTTCTCCTGTAAAGGTATAAAAAAACACAAATGCAGACGTCCATATTTTGGTACAGTTGATGTAAAAACCTGGTTCTGTTCATACTTCAAAGCAATTACCTACGCCATCCAAGGTTAGAAAGCTGTTCCCAAGGTTCTCTTTTAGAGTGATATCTTCTGTGCGACACTGATTCAAAGAGAAGTGGTCTACCACATCAATGGTGCTGGATGAAAGACACAACTTGACAAATAAGCCATGACAAAACACTATATGTGAAGGGGGGGTTCTCTTGTGCTGTGATTGAGTGGTGTTGATAAAACAATGGGTCTCATTCACTAATAAGAGTGAACAATTTGTAAAAAAATTCAACAGCGGCATATACGCATAACTTTGTTCTTATCCTAGATCTAATGTTGATGAATCCATATTATTCTAAAGCAGGGAGCATGTCTGCAGTTAGTCATTTGTATAAAACATACCCAAACGATCTTCATATAAGGGCTTTCCACACAACCTTACATTTAAATCCATTTGTCACCCTCAGCAAACGTATCCTTATGCTTTCTAAAAATGCACAGAATGCGCAAGTGTCATTCTCAAAACCAAATGAAACATTACATTTGTTGTAGGAGACATTTATTGTTTTTACTGTGCTGTACTGTGCAATGTTTTTGGTTGTCCACTTGGTGGCATTATTTCAGGTATTTAGGGATAAATTGAGCACCTGGTTTAGGGAAGAAAGTTGGCTGGTAATCAGGGAAGCACAAAGTTTTGGACCATGCTTAAAGGCAAGGTTCACCCAAAAATTAAAATATCATTTACTCACCCTCATGATATCCCAGATGTGTATGACTTTCTTTCTTCACCAGAACACATTTGAAGAAAAATAGAAAAATATCTCAGCTCAGTAGGTCCTTAAATTGCAAGCGGATGGTGAGCAAGCATATTACAGTTTCAATTTGATTGTGCATTCAATCATTCGTTTAAGTCCAAATGTCATATTCCATAACATTGTGTTTTATAGCTAATGTCCTTTTTATGACTAGATTCAGAGATTCTGTCCATGTTTTCTGCATACTACATGAGGTAACCGCGGTATAAGCAGACTCCGATCGTTAAATTATTGAAAATGAATTCACATCCCGTGGTGTGAAGGCCGAATCACCATGCTACCAACTAAGGGTGTGAATTAATTTTCAAAAAAAATCAGTGGTCTTACCGTCATCGTTGTCTAAAGTTTATAACTCATATGTTTTTGTGGTTAACACAACAGCAATGTTGGAACGAAAAAAATCCTATTTTGTACTATATCAATAAAAACAACAATGTGTGTATTTTACTCCTATTCCGAGTCCCGATTGTTACCATGTTACAAAATTTTTTTTATAAACACAATCAAACCGTTCTATTATATGAAATATTAATTAAATATCTATAATATTATAATTATTTTTCCAGGACATTTAGGTATTTTTCTAATTTTCCATTACTTTTCCATGACTGGAAAACTTCACTGCAAAATTCCAGGTTTTCCAGGACAAGTGGGAACCCTGTGTACTGTAGTGTACTATAACATGACATAGGCTAAGGAATACTTCGATAAACCTTTGTCTGTCAACACCATTCGCCGCTGCATAAAAGATGCAATTAAGGTTTTAATTAAAAGCAGAAGGCATTCATCAACACTGTCCAGAAGTACCGTCGATTTCTTTGGGCTCGGTCTCATCTGAGATGGAAAGTAGAATAGTGGAATTGTGTCTTGTGTTCCGATGAGTCCACATTTCAAAGAGTTTTTGGAAAAAACAGCTGATGTTTTCTCCAGGCCAAAGAGGAAAAGGACCATGCAAGCTGTTCTCAGCGTCAGGTCCAAAAGCCAGTGTCCGTGCCCATGGCATAGGTAACTTTCACATCAAGATATGTACAAATTTTGGAGCAACATATGTTGCCAACCAGATGCCTTTTACAGGGATGTCTCTGCATTTTCCAGCAGGACAACGCCAAACCACATACTGCCCGGATTACAAGTGCATGGCTGCGTGAGCAGAGAATGTGGGTGCTAGATTCGACAGCCTGCAGTCCTGACCTGTCTCCAATTGAGAATGTGTGGTGCATTATGAAGCGCACATTGCGGCAATGAAAGCTCCGTACAACTGCGCTGCTGAAGACCTGCATAATGGATGAATGGGGTAAATTCTGCTTTCTTCAATGACCAAACACTTAATATGTATTATTAGAAGAAATGGTGATGTTACACAGTGGTAAACATGCAACTATCCAAACTTTTTTGGAGCGTATTGCAATTATCCAAATTGAAATGGGTGTATATTTAAAAAAAAAAAAAAAAAAAAAAAAAATATATAAATATATATATATATATATATATATATATATATATATATATATATATATACACACACAGTACTGTGCAAAATTCTTTTGATGTTTCACAAAAGCATTTGTCTTAAGATGGTTATTTATATCTTCAGCTTTAGTGTGTCAATAGGAAATATAAATGTTAGACTCCAAAACATTACTTTTGCAAATAGAAATGATTAGAATAGAAGAATAGGGAGCCCTGCAACAGATGTCATGGCCCCCACAAAGCCCCACACTGAACAAAGAATCAGCCTGAGATTACATATAGAGACAGAAGCAACTGAGACAGCCTAAATAGATAGAAGAACTGTTGCGAATTCTCCAAGAAGCTTGGAACATCCTATCTGCCAACAACCAAGAAAAACTGTGTCCAGGTGTACCTAGGAGAATTGGTGCTGTTTTGAAGGCAAAGGTGGTCACACCGAATATTGATTTAGCTTTTCTATGTTTACTGGACTTTGTATGACATTAAGTGATAAATGAAAACTATTTATGTCATTATTTTTGAAGACATCCTCACTATGCAACACTTTTTACAAGTGCCTAAAACTTTTGCACAGTACTGTATATACAGTATATATATATATATATATATATATACACACACAGGTGCATCTCAATAAATTAGAATATCGTGGAAATGTTCATTTATTTCAGTAATTCAACTCAAATTGTGAAACTCGTGTATTAAATAAATTCAATGCACACAGACTGAAGTAGTTTAAGTCTTTGGTTCTTTTAATTGTGATGATTTTGGCTCACATTTAACAAAAACCCACCAATTCACTATCTCAAAAAATTAGAATATGGTGACATGCCAATCAGCTAATCAACTCAAAACACCTGCAAAGGTTTCCTGAGCCTTCAAAATGGTCTCTCAGTTTGGTTCACTAGGCTCCACAATCATGGGGAAGACTGCTGATCTGACAGTTGTCCAGAAGACAATCATTGACACCCTTCACAAGGAGGGTAAGCCACAAACATTCATTGCCAAAGAAGCTGGCTGTTCACAGAGTGCTGTATCCAAGCATGTTAACAGAAAGTTGAGTGGAAGGAAAAAGTGTGGAAGAAAAAGATGCACAACCAACCGAGAGAACCGCAGCCTTATGAGGATTGTCAAGCAAAATCGATTCAACAATTTGGGTGAACTTCACAAGGAATGGACTGAGGCTGGGGTCAAGGCATCAAGAGCCACCACACACAGATGTGTCAAGGAATTTGGCTACAGTTGTCGTATTCCTCTTGTTAAGCCACTCCTGAACCACAGACAACGTCAGAGGCGTCTTACCTGGGCTAAGGAGAAGAAGAACTGGACTGTTGCCCAGTGGTCCAAAGTCCTCTTTTCAGATGAGAGCAAGTTTTGTATTTCATTTGGAAACCAAGGTCCTAGAGTCTGGAGGAAGGGTGGAGAAGCTCATAGCCCAAGTTGCTTGAAGTCCAGTGTTAAGTTTCCACAGGCTGTGATGATTTGGGGTGCAATGTCATCTGCTGGTGTTGGTCCATTGTGTTTTTTGAAAAGCAAAGTCACTGCACTCGTTTACCAAGAAAGTTTGGAGCACTTCATGCTTCCTTCTGCTGACCAGCTTTTTAAAGATGCTGATTTCATTTTCCAGCAGGATTTGGCACCTGCCCACACTGGTGTTGGTGTGCTTGACTGGCCAGCAAACTCACCAGACCTGAACCCCATAGAGAATCTATGGGGTATTGTCAAGAGGAAAATGAGAAACAAGAGACCAAAAAATGCAGATGAGCTGAAGGCCACTGTCAAAGAAACCTGGGCTTCCATACCACCTCAGCAGTGCCACAAACTGATCACCTCCATGCCACGCCGAATTGAGGCAGTAATTAAAGCAAAAGGAGCCCCTACCAAGTATTGAGTACATATACAGTAAATGGACATACTTTCCAGAAGGCCAACAATTCACTAAAAATCTTTTTTTATTGGTCTTATGATGTATTCTAATTTTTTGAGAGTGAATTGGTGGGTTTTTGTTAAATGTGAGCCAAAATCATCACAATTAAAAGAACCAAAGACTTAAACTACTTCAGTCTGTGTGCATTGAATTTATTTAATACACGAGTTTCACAATTTGAGTTGAATTACTGAAATAAATGAACTTTTCCACGACATTCTAATTTATTGAGATGCACCTGTATATATATATATATATAATTAAATTCACAAGGTAATACATAAAATAATGTGTTGTTGTAGTGCTTTCAATATAGCACAGGGTGAATCAAATTTACAAATCGCTCCTTTTTGTTTTTATTAGCATTTTTCCTACTGTCCCAACTTTTTCAGAATTGGGGTTGTACAACAAATTTTATAAATTTAGGATAAATGAATGATTTCTGAGTGAAAATGTTCTCGCACAGATTTGGCGCACAAATATGTGCCTACACATGGTTAGTGAATGAGACCCACTAGGCCTACTTGAGATCAGGCAGCTGAGAGTCGAAGTCAGTGAAGTCCTCTTGTAGAGTGATAGCTTTAAAGGTGGCCTCAAAAGCATCCTCAGGCAGATCTGTCTGTCCTGTGGATAAAAAAAGAATAAATATCAGACACAGAGCTTTTATACTTTTTTTAATTTCAGTGTCAGATGTAACATCAGAGATAACATGTATAAAGTTTTGTGTTCACCTGGCCGGAAAGCCACTTTAATTCTGACCAATGCATCACTGCAGTCGGTGAGAAGATATCTGGTTTTCCGAGAGTATATCCGGACAACACCTAAAAGAAGGTGACCTGAAGTTCGCAGACCAATTTTAATCTGGTAATGAATCATGGAGGAGTATCACACACAGGGACAGAAACAAAAGAAGAATACATGTATGACAAAGATACAGCCTACACATGATTTTTATAAATGTCTCTCTCTCTCTCTCTCTCTCTCTCTCTCTCAAATATTTCTTATTCAATTTTCAAACAGTTTTACACAATAATACTAAAGGCTATTGAACAGTACAGTCTATAGAAAGACAGATGAACTTGTTACTTAGCACCAGCACTAACCAGTGATCTTATTTAGTGTTAAAATAACGATTAACCAGGTAAACCTTACCTGGGGGGATAATATTTCCTTGATGGTGGTCTCAAGGTCACATTCAAACACATGTGCTTTGGTGATTTTCTTCTCCCAATGGGCTGCGAGCCAGATTTTGGCTAGAGTCCCTCGTTTAGAGGTGAAAAGTTGTGCATAAAACATCGTGATGTGAGTGTCTTCAGTGGGTGAAGATGCAGAAGATACACGTTGTCAATCTGTGGAACACGAATAATTAATTGAACTTTATCAGCAAGCACTGCCTTACATGTTGTATTTTAGGTTGTCACTCCAATCTAAAGTCGTTCGTTTATTTGTTTATATTAATGGCGGTGTCTCAATACTTAGCAAGCTGCCTAACTAGACAGCATTGTTTCGCATTAAAACGCGTTCCTAACGTTAAAATGTCTGTAATATGTGAACAAATTCAGACTAGGTAGGCACCTCACTTTTTGGGGCGTCCAGGAAGTGCCTATGACGCCCAAAAATGCTGTCTATGTAGGCAACTAACTAGGTTTTGAGAACTTTGTATTGCAAGACTAACCAATTAACCACATCTGAGTTTATGTAGAAAATAAAACACATTTCGCCTCAGTAACTTTGTACTTTTAAAAATTGTACATTTAAAATCATCTGCCTTACATTAAAATAGAAACAGCTCTTGTTTGCTGATGTATTCGTTATTCCTCACAGTTCCGGCGACTCAATTTTCCCGCCCTCTTCACGTGGGGCTCTCTAGTTGGTAACTGTGGAAATAAATGTCTTTATTTAAAAGGTTTAGGTCACATTACGAATGCTAAAGATACACCCGACACGTTTTCGTTTAGTTAGTTATGTCTCTTACCTGTGTCTTTTTATTTACTGTATGTTTAACGCAATGAATGAAATAAATGGACGTGCACGCGCATGCCAGCAATAAAGCGCGAGACGCTTTAGTTAATGCACACGCCTTGAATAGTCTTTTTGGGGATTTTATGTCATTTATTTTAAAACTATAGATCTCATTTATATCCTCCTGTTTAAGTGTCGTTCATACAAGCGAATTAATATGTTGTTGTGCGACACACTGTTGCTGTGAGGCAGACACACTGGCACTGCAGTGGTATCTCCTGAAGTTTCATGGCTTTGAACTTGCACATCGTCAGATTTATTCTAAATACCTATTAATCACTCAAAACACTGAAAACTACATGCATAAATAAAATATGCTGTACCATATTTTCTCTATGCACATTTGCTTAATAGTATTCTTTGAATTACATTGGACTATCAAGTGAATACTGTGGTACATGAAAATGGTAATCATTCAGTACCATGGTATAAATTAAAGTATATCACGCCACAAAATCAGTCACTGGTAGGGTTGCCACCAGTCCCGTATTTAAAGATAAAATGATGCGTGCCCTATTAAATCAATCCGTGACGCTATTTGCCTACGGTGGGCAAGGGACCGTCTGAAAAGTCCACACATTGTGCTAAAACGTGATAATACTGTGGAGGATGTGGTAAGGGACCGTCTGAAAAGTCCACAAATGGTGGTAAAACTGTGGAGTTTTTTTCTACATAAATGTTCAATAAGATCAAACAATGTATGAATACAATCATAAAGAACAGGTGAAGGAAAAAATAAACAAATAAAAGAAATAAAAAAATTTATAAAGAAGATAAAGACAAATAATCGAAAAAAAATATATTTTTTACATATAAATGATGTATTTTTTTAATAAGTCATGGGTCAGGAAAGTTCTCATTTTAGCATATAAGAAAGGATATACAATTTTTATTAATAACACATATTAACAACGCATTTATTGCTAAAAATGTGGAGGATGTGGTTAGGGGCCTTGACCCCCCCCCCCCCCCCATTTAAGTGTCCCTTATTTTAAAACTTCAAAAGTGCCAAACCTAGTCACTGGTAAAACATCTATTATGTAATATAATGACATTTTTGTTGCTTGTAAAAATGTTTATTTCATCAGAATACAGGCTGCTTTGAATGCCCAACAATGAAGAAACTGGTTAACCAGTCAAACCCTAACATCGTTTATGTTTGATTTAAGATATTAAAGATTGAATCCATCAGAATAACCTTAAAGCATTGTCCTAACATACTGTGCACTGTATATTTGCTAAGTCACAACATTTGGAAAAGTGGTGCAAATCAAAATTTATGCAAAATCTTGCTGCACCATTCTGTCAAAACGGCAAAATATACATCTGTTGTCCACAGTCTGATTATTCAAAATGAATCACATTACTATGTAGTCTCCATGACTACCATGGAACAGAGGGTGTGATGGCTGGTACGGGATGTGACCAGGGAGGAACGAAGATGTTGTGGTACTTGTAAACTCCTCTTGCTCTGGTTGCTCCTCTGCCTTTTATAGTGTGTCTGGCACATGTAGGTGACAGTGGAGAGAAAGACTTGGCGGTAATTGGATGAGACCAGGTTATAAAGGATGGGATTAATCACTGAACTGATGTAGAAGAGCACATTTGTCAACATGTAAAAGTAATGGTAGAAATCATACAGTGCACTGTGGGGGGAAAAACAAAACAAAGGTTATTTGAAATCAACTAATTATTTCACATTCCCTATCTGTCACTCACTCGACGTTGTGTCGATGTAGTGACACTAGGGGTCACTCTTGGGAGCCCGAGACACCTCTGGTCTTTGATAAAAGACCAATGAAAATTGGCGAGTGGTATTTGCATGCCACTCCCCCAGACATACGGGTATAAAAGGAGCTGGTATGCAACCACTCATTCAGATTTTCTCTTCGGAGCCGAACAGTCATGCTCACTGAGCTGAATACTACTGTTCATTTACCTCTGCTGGATCTGACGGCGTATTTCAGTGGCTTCTGCCCCCCTCTGCACTGGTGCACTGCAGAGAATGCCCCTGGGTGCTTCGGCAGAAATAAAAGAGTATATTTCTCTAAAGGAGTATATTTCTCTAAAAGAGCGGCACACACAGAACGTCTTTTTAAAGACGCGTCTTTCTAAAGATGCTTTTCCGATTGTGTGTTATTCCTGGTTGCACTCATTATCTCTCGCCTTCTGACGGTCACGATCACTGTCTTTCGTGTCTGGGCACTGTTCACGTGGAGACAGCATTCGTGGATGGTCATGTTCTCATTGCGAGGATATGACCATGGCAACGTTGTGGTCGCGGCTCGCCTTCGTAAGAAAGCAAGCCACCCCAGAGGCTCCCCACCTCAGTCCTTTTACCCACGGGTATGAGGCCAGCGCAGCTAGCACTGGGGGCGATTTGGGGACCCCAATGGGACCACCTCTGCCAGGTATCCCCCCGCGGACCTCCCATTCCCCAGCACGCTTGTCTGCCCCGATCGGGCTTCTATTTGGCAGGTTTGGCGCTCCAGCGGCGGTCTCCCGCCCCTGAGCGCCCAGCTGTGGCACAAATCCATCGACCCCAGAGATGCGCAGTCAGATCTGTGCTTTCCTTCCTGCAGGGGAGGTTGGAAGGGAGGCTGTCCCCTTCCACCTTGAAGGTATACGTTGCCGCCATAGCAGCACATCACGACGCAGTCGACGGTAAGTCCTTAGGGAAGCACGACCTGATCATCAGGTTCCTAAGAAGTGCCAGGAGGCTGAATCCCTCCAGACCGCGCCTCATTCCCTCATCGGACCTCTCTGTAGTTCTTCAGGGTCTACAGAGAGCCCACTTTGAGCCTTTGCAGTCAGCCGAGCTTAAGGCACTCTCCTTGAAGACTGCCCTCCTGACTGCGCTCACTTCCATCAAGAGGGTAGCTGACCTGCAAGCGTTCTCTGTTAGCGAAACGTGCCTGGAGTTCGGTCCAGGTTACTCTCACGTGATCCTGAGACCCTGACCGGGCTATGTGTCCAAGGTTCCCACCACCCCTTTAGGGACCAGGTGGTGAACCTGCAAGAGCTGCCCCAGGAGGAGGCAGACCCAACCCTGTCGTTGCTGTGTCCGGTGCGCGCTTTGGGCGAGGTGTGGTCTCTGCGGTGTCTTCCCCTTGGGAGGGACACCCCCCGACTAGACCTGGAGGCCCAGTTGGATAATCCCCCTTTTTTAGGGAGTGGAAAAAAAAGGGGAAAAGAGGCCACGACTGGGTTAAGCCTGTCTCTATCTTTTGGGTAGTTGACTTGTCCCCAAAAAGGGCCGTTCGACAATCATAAATATGTTGGGGGAGGTTACGTGTCGACCTGGTGTGCTGGCTATGAGGCACACAGTAGTCTGCCCACCACACACTGCCAGTTCACGTAACACAGTTCAGCCAATTGTGGCGTTTCGTATAGGGACCCCTAGTGTCACTACATCGACACAACGTCGAGTGAGTGACAGATAGGGAACATCATGGTTACTTGTGTAACCTCCGTTCCCTGATGGAGGGAATGAGACGTTGTGTCCCTCCTGCCACAACGCTGAACTACCCGCTGAAATGGCCAGACCTTATATCGGCTCCTCAGCATAAAACCTGAATGAGTGGTTGCATACCAGCTCCTTTTATACCCGTATGTCCGGGGGAGTGGCATGCAAATACCACTCGCCAATTTTCGTTGGCCTTTTATCAAAGACCAGAGGTGTCTCGGGCTCCCAAGAGTGACCCCTAGTGTCACTACATCGACACAGCATTTCGTTCCCTCCATCAGGGAACGGAGGTTACACAAGTAACCATGACGTTTCACATAGCAAATATACTAGTCCAGTTTGTAATTCTAGTGTATCAGATTTACTTCTTAAGGGGCAATATGTGCCCCATGGAACTGATTTTCAGGGTCAATTTTACCTTGAAGGGGGCATTTTGTTTTTTGAAAACACATCTCTATGGCAAATCGCTACAATACAAGTTAAGCTCAATCAACATCGTTTATTGAATAATGTTAATTACAAAAATAAATAATAATAAAATAATAATAATAATAATTTTGACTCATCTCTCCTTTTCTTAAAAAGCAAATCTGGATTACAGTGAGGGACTTACAATGGAAGTGAATGGGACCAATCTGTAAAGGTTAAAATACTCAAAAATATGTGTTAACATGATTTTAGTGTGATAAAATCACTTACTATCCTTTTCTGTGTAAAGTTATATTCAAATTTACAACTTCATTGCCATGACAACATAACACTGTAAGCCCTGTTATCTCTGTAATTTAGTAGTCTGCTGCAAAATCAACTATTTCAGCTAAACATACACCACTTTTAACAAAAGAATTAATGTGTGCTTTTATAAAATTATAAGCTTCACATTTCTGCCTTTAACCCCTCCAAAAATTGGCCCCATTCACTTCCATTGTAAGTGCCTCTCTTAGGCCCTTTTCACATTGCTTGAGCAAGGCATCAGCAGTCCATATTTTTTTCAGGGTCCATTATAATAGATTAGCATTCACACCAATGCCCACGTCCCCAGATGAAGTATGTCCGAAATCTGTTCATACAATTCGCATGCATACTTAAAAGAATATATTGTTTTGCCGAGAAGTGCATCCTTCATCAAATACAGTAGATAATGTGACAGAGCACTGCTTATGCTCAATTAAAGTGACAGTGCACTGTTGATGGACAAAATTAATGTAATTTGACACACACAAAAGTACAAATTGCACAGAATAAGGATATACAGTATTTGTAATCGAGTGTGTTTTTATATGAATTAGAGCATGTAGAAAAAAAAGAAAAAGCAAACACTATTGTTAGAAGCAAAATAAAACAAAAACAAAATTAAATTATTTTAATTATATAACTTAGACAGAAGTATGGCTTTATCATTTAAAACTACATTATGCTATAAGTTATAGTCTTAAACAAGCAAATTAAAACGGCACATTATTTACTATTACATAGAGAGCAGGTCTATAGGGTTGGGGGGGGGGGGGTTAATCAGGACTTGAGTTGAGTCTCGAACTCTGAGCCCTCCAGTATACAGACAGCAAGCCAAATACATTTACTGTTCCAACACAAGTTTACATTAACATACAAACTACTGAATTCAACATTCTGGTGTGGAAGTGACTTTCACGTTCACATTCAGCCACCTACTGGTTGGGGCTGTTCAAAGGTAGAGATTTATAGTAAAAAAAAAAAAAGGACTTAAAAATGGATCTGTTTCTCACCCACACCTATCATGTCACTTCTGAAGACATGGATTTTACCACTGTAGTCATATAGATTATTTTTATGCTGCCTTTATGTGCTTTTTGGACCTTCTGAGTTCTGATCACCATTTACTCGCATTGTGAGGACCAACAGAGCTGAAATATTCTTCTAAAAATCTTTGTTTGTGTTCTGCAGAAGAAAGAAAGTCATACACATCTGGGATGGAATGAGGGTGAGTAAATGATGAGAGAATAAAAATTTTTGGTGGACTATCCATCCCTTTAACAGCAATGCCCATACACATCTGAGTGTGCTGCGAAATGTAAACAAATACACGTGACAGCCCGTACGGTCGTCAATTTCAGAACTTACCTTATTCTTGGATGACACAAGACTTACTGTGGGGAACCAAAGTGCTACATGACCCTTAACTTACATTTTATTTTGATTAATTAACAAAGGAAAAGCGTGGGATGTAGTTGCTTCGATTGAATATGCAGATGATGATTCCTTATTCTTATGAAGAAAGTATTCAAGTATGCACTTAAAAATTTTGGGCTGATGTTTGATCAAAGAGATATTGCTATTCAATGGTTGTGTGGGAGTAATCAATCCAAACCAAGTGAGTTGTGAGAAAAAAGTCCTGTGTTGTGCAAAACATTCAGGCTTGTCACCCTCCCCCTCATGTACAAACCTAGTTTCTCCACTAAATGATGATGTTTGTAAGGATCAGAGCTTATTTTGTTGGTTGGCATTAAATGAAATAATTCTAAAAGACTACATTAGGTGACACCAGCATCATGTAAATAAGATTTCATGTCGATCAAGTTTGTAATACTTGTCAATTGCCCACTCCTGATAACCATTTTGTAAGTAATGATCATTAATAAAGGAAATACTCAACATAGAAATCACTTTATTTTCAGTATTGCTGTATAGTGTGAAAGCCCCCATGAGTCTGCATGTAGTTGGGCTTTAGCTTCGCACACGCCTTGCTCAAGCTTGCGATGTGAAACAGGCATAATTTCAATATTTTGCTTTTTTTTTTTTTTTTTAAAGAAAAGACAGACCTCTAAGGTCTGTCATGGTAGATTCTGATGCATTTAGATATTTCGATTTCTTTTTGAAGCTTTGGAGTTAACAAGAGAATTTTCAGAGATTAATTTAGTTACATTTTCCCCCCTCAAAAATACTGTACAGTAGGTATTAGCTACGCATTCAACAACATTCACTTCTGAGACATTTAATATAGATATCTGACAACTACAGGTAACTACAGTATCTGCAGTGGCACTAAAACCATCTCTAGATAGGCCTAGAAGTGAATAGTATGAAACACTATATATACAGTAAATAAAAAAAAGAGGAATGCAAAACTCACTTCGTCCATTCGGTTACATAGCAATACATCAGTCGGCGGCAGTGATAAGGAAACCAACATAAAACAAAGGCAAAAACCACCCCACCTGATAATAGATAAAAGCCATATGTAAGTGAACTTGGTCTTGTAGCATATTATTATTTATTCACATGTATTATAAGAAATTAAAGGTGCACTAAGTACATTTTTCACTGTAAATAACCCCCCATTTCTACAATTGTACTGGGTAACCGGTCATATCAGCCAGCAAAACATAAACAAAAAACAAAACAAAAAATTACTTGGTCCACCTTTAAAGGAATAGTTCACACAAAAATGAATATTCTCTCATTTACTCACCCTCATGCCATCCCAGATGTGTGTGACTTTCTTTCTTCTGCAGAACACAAATTAAGATTTTTAGAGGAATATTTCAGCTCTGTAGGTCCATACAATGCAAATGAATGGGTGCCAAAAGTTTGATGCTCCAAAAATCACATTAAGGCGATATAAATGTAATCCATATGACTACAGTGTTTTAATCCATATCTTCAGAAGTGATATGATAGGTGTGGACGAAAAACAGATCAATATTTAAGTTAATTTTTTGCTAGAAATTCTTCTCTCTGCCCAGTAGGGGGTGAATGCATGAAGAATGTGAATCAACAAAAACACAAGAAGAAGAATGTGAAAGTGAAAGTAACCCTGGGTTCCAGTCGGGATTAATCTACCTCTAAAGGGCACTTTGAAGGGGGAACGATCGTGGCCACCATGTTGAAGGGTCATTCCAAACCAAAGGGCTCATAAATAGCTGCTTCGAAGGGCCCTTCAAAAGGGGCGTTTCTGTAGGGTTCACCTGATGGACACTTTGCTGCCAAGCGGACCGGAACCAGATCATATGTCATAAATCTACAGGTTTGTTGTAAATTAAACCAGCTGCACCTCTAAATCAATTCTGGTTCTATAAAAAGATATCTGTACTTTATAAAGCCTTTTATTTATTATAATGAACTTTTTTAAAAATATTTAAACCCCTGGCTTTCTGTTTTGAAACTGGCTTTTGCTTGTGTTATTTTCCTGTAAATTCACTTGATCTGTTATTCTAATAAAGGAGTTGAAATAAAATAAATATACACAGTGGCATTTTTAATTATTTAATAATTGAACATACACCGATCAGCCACAACATTAAAACCACCTGCCTAATATTGTGTAGGTTCCCCTCTTGCCGCCAAAACAGCGCCAACCCGCATCTCAGAAGAGACTGTTGTGTGTGAAAATCCCAGGAGATCAGTAGTTACAGAAATACTCAAACCAGCCCATCTGGCACCAACAATCATCCATGCGATTATCAAATCAGTCAATCGTGTGGCAGCAGTGCAGTGCATAAAATCATGCAGATACAGGTCAGGAGCTTCAGTTAATGTTCACATCAACCATCAGAATCGGGAAAAAATTTGATCTCAGTTATTTGGACTGTAGCATGATTGTTGGTGCCAGATGGGCTGGTTTGAGTATGTCTGTAACTGCTGATTTCCTGAGATTTTCACGCACAACAGTCTCTAGAATTTACTCAGAATGGTGCCAAAAACAAAAAACATCCAGTGAGCGGCAGTTCTGTGGACGGAAACGCCTTGTTGATGAGAGAGGTCAACAGAGAATGTCCTGACTGGTTCGAACTGATAAAGTCTACGGTAACTCGGATAACTGCTCTGTACAGTTGTGGTGAGAAGAATATCATCTCAGAATGCTATTTTGAGATGTGGGTTGGCGCTGTTTTGGTGGCACAAGGGGGACCTACACAATATTAGGCAGGTGGTTTTAATGTTGTGGCTGATCGGTGTATACTGTACATTTGTATACTGGTTCATTTTTTTGGTTCATATTTTTTAAATAAAACAAATATTTAAACATGAAGCTTACATTTCTTCATAAAGTCTAAATGTTTTTGTTTTGGCAAATGCATTTTGTTTCAGTTTGCATACTTAAAATAGCTAATAGTAAGGCAAAATCATGTATAAATATTTTTGATTAGATGCAGGTAATGGTCATTAGCGTCAGCCTTTGCGCGATGGCAGCGGCTTCTTTGGTTCAGATACATGACGATGAAGTGCTTTCCGAATTACCGATATTTTTGAACCCTTATACATCCTTCAAACCTTCGAAGCTCTTAATCTGGAGGGTAAAACCTCTGAAGGGATTAGGGCATAGGGATGAGTCCTTCGGAATGGAACACACCCTTAATGTGGAGACTGACTGAGCAGGAAAGGGAATTTATAGTAAAAATTGACTTAAATATTGATCCGTTTCTAACCCATACCTATCATATCATTTCTGGAGAGACTGATTTAACCACTGGAGTCGTATGGATTACTTTGATGCTGACTTGTGTGATTTTTGGAGCTTCAAAATTTTGGCACACATTCACTTGCATTGTATGGACCAAAAGAGCTGAGAAATTCTTCTAAAAATCTTAATTTGTGTTAAGTCACACATCTGGCATAAGGGTGAGTAAATGAATGTCCATTTTTGGGTGAACTATTCCTTTAATGTCTACCAGTTTGTTTCTGGTGTGTTCCAATGTAGAATTTCTAATATATAGTGTCATCCTGCCAATACTAAAAGCTTTTTTTTTTTTTTTTTTTTTTAACTCACGGAGGACTTTGATCCCATGTTGTAGCGAGCGTTCTCGGTTTGTCTCTGTTGTGACATGTGAAGGTGCTAAACAGTGCAATGCATGACGGCTCATTCGCTGGAGTTGATGTCCAATCAAACCATTCATGACTGTGATCACCAGCACTGGCACAACAAAAGATAGAAGGGCATTTACCTGTAAGGAAAAGGACTTGGTGATAGGCAAGATTGTTGAAAGTGGTGTGTGCAGCGATTGTTTGCATTCAGCAGTCTGAAATGTGTCTTTGATGCAAAGCCAAAATATTCAAACAAAATCAATGAGATTTGGCTGTAACATGGTAGCTCATTTTTGTCTTCTTAACAGCTTTACAGTAGAGGTTTTGTTTTGTTATACTTTGCATTACTCTGCTTCACTGAGAGCATATACAGTATTTCTCTGAGAGAAGAAGCTCACTCATGCGTCCTTGCACTTAACAAATGAAAAAATGTGAATGTGCATGTGTCAGGCACGAGGACTTACAAACGAGCTTCTCTCATGATCTTGGATAGGAGAGCTGGGCAAAGGGGAAGACTTTTGGTGAATAAGGACTACATTTTTGCCTTGGTTTTTCACCCAAAGTGATTGTATCACTTTCGAAGACATGGATTAAACCAGTGTTTCTCAACTGGTGGGTCGGATTGGGTTGCAGACAGCAGGGAAAAACAATGCCAAGCTTCTTCCTCCAATACTTTTTTTTTTTATCTGGGAAAATTTAGTGATAATCTCACGTTCTGCACTTTATACGAGCTAAATATGCTTCTCATCTGCAACACGAACATGCAAGCCATCGAGGGAAGCATTAACCGCTTCCCTCAATATCACGCCACAGACCACAAAACTGATCCCTTTTAAATGTTAGTTTTATATGGTGGATATGGAATTTTAGGTGACACCAACATTCAAAACCTTACAGTTACTGAAATATTGCCTTTGTTTGTGACAACTTCCCCATGTGACAACCTGCCCTGGTATTATTTTATTTTTCAGCACTTTTTCCATCTAAAGTGAGTGCCATCTAAAGCACCACCTGAGATGGAAAACATTACTTTGCATGAACTCTTTAATGAAATAAACTAGCATGGAATCCAGTTAGAGTTCATCTGCATCACGAGTTCATGCCCACCTGTAGAACAGCTTTGGCGGTGTTGGTGGAAGCCACGGTGGTGCAGATCCTCTCTTTCCCCACGTGAATTAGCCCCATGGTCAGAAGCATTGGAGAGGCGAGGGCGAGCGACGCGACCCAGAGCGCGCAGACGAGTCTCCTGGTGCGCCCGCGCGACATCCTGCTCTTGGCTTTTAACGGGTGGCACAGCGCCATGTAGCGCTCCACGCTCAGACTAACAATGTTGAACGCTGTCGCGTACGAGCAGCCGTCCCGTAGAAAGTAATAGCTCCTGCACGCGACCTCCCCGAAAGCCCACGGGTGATGAACCCAGATGAAGTTGTACAGCTCCACCGGCATGCACAAGACTAGGATGAGGAAGTCGGAGACCGCGAGACTAGCCAGGTGATAATGGACGGTGCCTTGGAGATGTTTAACGGATCTCCTCTGGAGAGATATGTACAGGGTCACAGAATTGCCGATTAAACCCACGCCAAAGAGCACTGCGTAAATCACCGTTACGAGCACTTTGGAATAAATATCTGTGTTCACATCCAAATCGTCCACCAGCTGGGAGTTGTTCAGCGGCGACACCTGGGTTCGGTTCTGCAGCACGCGATGCGCCATTGCGCATTCAAGTTCTGCGAGCAGACAGCAATGTTTCATTTGGCGTATTTCTCTTCAAAACATGAAATTCAGGGGGCGTAGCAGTCATTTTAAAAGTGGGGTGGTTGGGGGGTTGTCTTTAGAATACAGTGCAGTATTTATATATTACAGTATATATTAATAGGTTATACAAGTATGTTATAATGTTATATTAATATATAAGTATTATATACTTGTGGTATTTTAAAGATTCAAGTATTGCAAATTAAGTGCAAAATTTAACAAACTTAGCTGCAAAATTAAAGGGCATCTTGTGGAGCCCTTGCTTCTGTTTCCCATGACAATAAAAGACTGAGCACAAGTTGGTCCTTGAATAAATTATTTAATCAATTACAATTATGCCAATTGTGCATGTGCACAATTTAATTATTTACTCTCTGCTTGTGCATTGTGGGATTTAAATTTATCCAAGTGGCTTGAGTGTGTTGACTACCTTCACCACAGTTCGTTCAGATCCATTTAATGATTCATTCAGTGACCATTTCTGGTGTTGTCTTGTATGAAATTAGTCACTGAATCAATGATCAAAAGAAAATTTTAATCCTTTAAAATGTGTACGTCTACAGACCTACAAAGAGACTTTAGTAGAGGTTTTAAGCATTATAAGAACAAAGCAAATCTATCATTTCCCTACAGTCATAATAGTCTTATATTATTGAGTTACAATAACTTCTGTACATTTTCATGTATAAAAAGCGTGTCTACAAATCTATTCACTTCAGTAAAATGCCTAAATGTTCTAAGAACACAGCAGATCTATCTTATTCCTACAGTTTACAGATCTAGTAATCTGCTTAAATTAGCAAAAAGAACTGATCAAACTATTACCTCACAAACATAATGTAAAAAGCACAACTTAATGAAGACTCAGATGCTGATATAAACTCCACTTACAATGTGTGCTTAAAAGAAGGAATGGCCTTTTTTTCCCTGCAGTGCATTTCACGTAATGCTGCCAATCATGAACGATATGCCGAACTCTCATTTGTGTGTTCCTCATCTCTACATTATTAATTTAGATCAACATCAATGCAGATAAAAAACATGGATAAATGAGCATTGTTGAAAGCAACTTTGTAGAAATAAACGGAGCCGCATTGATTAGACTGTCTGACTGACGGCCTTTTACATAAGGGTTGTTTCGGCTCATGAAACTCACCTGTGATTGGCTGGATGGTCGCTCAATCAGCCCAAAGTAACAAAACGCAAAGAGTACTGTATACAAATCCAACATTTGGACTCGGTATGGGTTTAGCTTGGAAAAGTGTGGGGGACCGAATTTAATGAGTGCGGTAGACATGTCCCCCACATCCTCCCTGGCTGCTACGCCCTTGGTGAAATTACTTGACATTCAACACTGATTAATTTTCCTCTTCACAATGTGGAAGTGATGAGCACCCGTTCATGACTCTGGCACCACTGTCTTTACAGTATATACTGCCGTGGGGGCGCGTTTGGGACTTGTCTATGCTGATGCGTGAAGACAAGGAGTTTGTAGGCTTCTGCTTATAATGACAAATGAAGTTGTCACAAGAGCAATCTCTCAGTAAGGTTTTGAGACAAAAAAAAAAAAACAATCTTGGTATCTCTGATTTCGAAGTCAGGGCAAGTTGTCACATGTTTGCCAACATTTGCCTTTTTGCCAAAAAAAAAAAAATAACAAATTGGTTTGATATTTTCGTGTGCCTCCTTTCCATTTTTGCTGTTCATGAATTTTGTGTTTTACAATTATTTTACTGTTTACATTTTGATGAAAATTCATTCATTATCCAGTAATAGTCTACATTTTAAATACACATATGTAAATAAAAAAACAATAGGTTTTTATTGTGAACTTACAGTTCTCCAAATATTATGACAACATAAACCACTACATGTCAGCGTGTGTTAAATGAATGATATCTTTTTTCCTGGTCAATATTCAATGTTTAATAGCTTTAAGTAGCTTCTTTGTACTAAAATAAATGAAATAAACTAAAATAAATTGTGTAACAAACAGCCCTTCAGTCTCCCCCTTTATATGTTAAAGTTCACAAGAGATAATAAATGGTATTTAATGGCAATATTTTAAATATAAATACAGATAAAAAAAAAATATATAGATTATGTGATTTCTGTTCAAATGAGTCAATCTAGGGATGTGGGGCATCCTGATATATGCATGTGTCATATGGTTCTTTTGCATGGGGATTTTATAATTAGCTACATGAGGTCAGAACCTCTGGCACTAAACCAGACTGTGAAACTTCTGACAAGCTAGACAAACCATGTGCTGCTGATATTGTAAAAGAGTTTCTTTGAGATTTGAATCAATGTGCTTTCACGTTCCTGAATGGGATTGAATGGTTTAACACCACTGGTGTTACTCTACTTCAGGGCTTGCCTAAGACAGTTTCTCCTTGTCTGCATTTAAACAACCACTCTATTCTACTTGCATAACTTGATTAGGCATATTCTCTATAACCTTGCTGACAAATAACCATTGTTTGCTTATTTGCTGTCTATCTTAGAACCTTATAGCATTAACTATGACAGAAGTCCAGAATCTTAATTTTCACCCCCATTCAGCCTTTAAGCAATTAAGTAATTTGCCTCTTAGTGATGTAAAACTCTGTTAAGTAGAATGTTTAACATATATCACCTTCTTAGTTATGCTATATGTTATGTTCTCTAGTTATTGCACTGCATTGTGCATAACAAATGAAGTGATATACTGTATATATATATATATATATATATATATATATATATATAAAACTGTATATATACTGTATATACGTATAGAATAGGAGTGTTGCACAACTGCACCTATCACCTCTTCAAGCTTCTTTCAAATTATAGTTCTTTTGTTGCTGCTCAAGGCTACATGAGTGTTTATGCTGTAGCTCGTTGTCATGGAAAAAATCTTTTTCATAACAGTAGAGCTGCATGCAGTGTGTTTGCATCAATGATTTTGTAACCCAATAATGAAGTTTCCTTGTTTGGAATGAAACAAGGTTGGGACAGATCTATCAGTGACTGACAGATGATTGATTGAATTGAGTGAGGTGTGGGTGCTGATTTTTTGGAATGGCAGCCACTCACTGGTAACCTGCAATTGAAAGAAAGTCAAGGTAATTTCATGAAATCACTGGGTTAGTGTTAATATTCTAGTCCAAAAGTGGGTGAAATCAAGATCTAGAAATCAGCCACAGCCTCTGGTATGTACTCTAAACAATAAAGGAGTGAAAACATAGATAGACAGACAGAGAGATGGATGGATGGACTGACAGACAGAGATAGACAGACAGACAGACAGACAGACAGACAGACATACGGATGGATGGACGGATAGATAGATCGCGAACCCTACTCATTTTGTAGTGACAATGCTATTTTCAGCACTAAGACTGAATGCTCTCTGAAAGTGTAGTGTCAAAGTACCAGGACTGAAGAATACTACATCAAGAAGCCTGTTTTATAAAGTTGGGAGTCTAACATTTATTTGTGACATTTTAAGAACTATGTGCACCAGTGATGTAGTCCCATCGGGACTACAGAACACTGGGTGATGTACTACTGAATTATATTTGTTACATATTTCCCGCATCCTGTGAAAATTTCAATAAATGTCTCATTTGGAAGATGTTTTCAAACACTTGAACCCCTTGCTAATACATCTTTCTGTGTCTGTTTAAAAGCTATTTTTCAGAAATGAGAATGGAAACTGAACAGAAATGAGACTGTTGGAAATGTAGTAGGTAGATAGTTCTACCAAAGACCAAAATAATTAATAAATAAAAGGTTTGCATGTTTAAACCATGTTTAGAGGTCTGTCAGTTATTTCAAAGTTACTTCAAAAAGAACCATCATGATTTGGTTCCTGTTTTGCACCATAATATTGTCCATAATATGCCATTATTTATTTCATTTTGCTAATTCAATATTAATAATAAAAAATACACTTAAATAAAGGGTATAGTATGCAAATCAATTTTAAATCTACTATGCTGGGTACACTGAGTACATGAGCACAGTAATACATGGTTATAAATGTCAGTTGTTGAGCTAATGCATGGATGAACAGTATTCAGCACTGCAACTGAGTCTACAGGTGCATCTCAATAAATTAGAATGTCGTGGAAAAGTTCATTTATTTCAGTAATTCAACTCAAATTGTGAAACTCGTGTATTAAATAAATTCAATGCACACAGACTGAAGTAGTTTAAGTCTTTGGTTCTTTTAATTGTGATGATTCTGGCTCACATTTAACAAAAACCCACCAATTCACTATCTCAAAAAATTAGAATACATCATAAGACCAATAAAAAAAACATTTTTAGTGAATTGTTGGCCTTCTGGAAAGTATGTTCATTTACTGTATATGTACTCAATACTTGGTAGGGGCTCCTTTTGCTTTAATTACTGCCTCAATTTGGCGTGGCATGGAGGTGATCAATTTGTGGCACTGCTGAGGTGGTATGGAAGCCCAGGTTTCTTTGACAGTGGCCTTCAGCTCATCTGCATTTTTTGGTCTCTTGTTTCTCATTTTCCTCTTGACAATACCCCATAGATTCTCTATGGGGTTCAGGTCTGGTGAGTTTGCTGGCCAGTCAAGCACACCAACACCATGGTCATTTAACCAACTTTTGGTGCTTTTGGCAGTGTGGGCAGGTGCCAAATCCTGCTGGAAAATGAAATCAGCATCTTTAAAAAGCTGGTCAGCAGAAGGAAGCATGAAGTGCTCCAAAATGTCTTGGTAAACGGGTGCAGTGACTTTGGTTTTCAAAAAACACAATGGACCAACACCAGCAGATGACATTGCACTCCAAATCATCACAGACTGTGGAAACTTAACACTGGACTTCAAGCAACTTGGGCTATGAGCTTCTCCACCCTTCCTCCAGACTCTAGGACCTTGGTTTCCAAATGAAATACAAAACTTGCTCTCATCTGAAAAGAGGACTTTGGACCACTGGGCAACAGTCCAGTTCTTCTCCTCCTTAGCCCAGGTAAGACGCCTCTGACGTTGTCTGTGGTTCAGGAGTGGCTTAACAAGAGGAATACAAGAACTGTAGCCAAATTCCTTGACACGTCTGTGTGTGGTGGCTCTTGATGCCTTGACCCCAGCCTCAGTCCATTCCTTGTGAAGTTCACCCAAATTCTTGAATCGATTTTGCTTGACAATCATAAAGCTGCGGTTCTCTCGGTTGGTCGTGCATCTTTTTCTTCCACACTTTTTCCTTCCACTCAACTTTCTGTTAACATGCTTGGATACAGCACTCTGTGAACAGCCAGCTTCTTTGGCAATGAATGTTTGTGGCTTACCCTCCTTGTGAAGGGTGTCAATGATTGTCTTCTGGACAACTGTCAGATCAGCAGTCTTCCCCATGATTGTGTAGCCTAGTGAACCAAACTGAGAGACCATTTTGAAGGCTCAGGAAACCTTTGCAGGTGTTTTGAGTTGATTAGCTGATTGGCATGTCACCATATTCTAATTTTTTGAGATAGTGAATTGGTGGGTTTTTGTTAAATGTGAGCCAAAATCATCACAATTAAAAGAACCAAAGACTTAAACTACTTCAGTCTGTGTGCACTGAATTTATTTAATACACGAGTTTCACAATTTGAGTTGAATTACTGAAATAAATGAACTTTTCCACGACATTCTAATTTATTGAGATGCACCTGTATATTAAAAGTCTATAGTGCACACTGCAGGTGTGACATTGTCTGCCTGCAAAAACAATATGCAAACAGCAGGGGTCAGCAAGATCTCACTTGTGTTTGTTCAGTTCAATCAAAGCTCATTCTCTTGGTCAACGTTGTTTTTCCGATCAACATTTTAAAATGTAATCTAAAATATCTAAAAACGTGAAACCAAAATGTAAATTAAAATATTAAAACCACATTGAAAGATGCAGAATATTAAACCTTTTCCTGGCTGGTTTATGAATATCTTTTGTAGGATGTGAGATGCTTTGTTCTAATTTCACTAGGGCCCTGGTCCCCTGGTTGAGAGAACTAGAAAGGAAGGAGGAATAGACTTCTTTTGTAAAAAGTAAATGATACTCAAGTCACCATTTGGGGTTCCTCAGCTGCCACACCGGTGGAACCCTCTGGAGATCCTCCTGACACCTTTTCAGTTCAGAGAAACTTACTCTCAGTTCCTGCGAGAAATCCAAAGAACTCTTAAGACTATCAGTGGTTCCTCCAGTAACCCCATCATAAGGGAAAGGCTTTCAGGCAAATAAAATATATCTTGAAGTTCTTTGAGTACATGAATAGCATGTTTGAGGCTCCTTTAAAAGCTGTCTAGAGGATCTCCAGAGGGTTTGCGGTGTGGCAGCTGAGGAACCCCAAATGGTGACTTGAGTACCTTTTAATTTTCACAGGGAGTGAAGAGGTGATGACCAGGTGTGATAGGTCTGAGGACATAATGTGTCTCTCAAGATGTAAAACTCTTCAACCGATGCTAGATGGCAGGAGGTGGGGGGAAACCACTATAGTAGTGGTAAGGAGGCTTACAAAGATTGCTTTGTACTGAGATCAGAGAGGAGAAACTGAGCTTTGTGATTTGTCTGAAAAAGAACATTCTCTCTTGGGCTTTCTTAATTATTAACCGAATGTTTTTCTGCTATATGTGGGATTTACATATTATGGTTCCCTGAAACTTGAATAACTCATCTTTTTTCATAGCATACATATTTATTTTCATGGGAGATGTGCTGGGTGTGTCAGCTCATCTTCTGTTCTATCCTCAATTCCACAGTGTATATCAGTGTAGTCAGGGCCGTATGCTTACTTTTTTTTCCCAGGGTTGTTTGCGTACAACAACCACTAAGGATCAGTATTTGCTTATAATCTCGGTATACCCACTTGATTTGCTGCTTTGGAAGTCCATAATCTACTGTTGTGTTTGTTTCCCTTTAACTGGTTTGGATGCTGTTTTGTGAAACTGGCGATTCTTTGTTGTAATTGGTGCATTATCACTTCAATTCTACCATTCCCCACCCCTAACAACCACTGTCTGTCACTGCCGTCATCGACTGAGGGAATTCATTAAAGTGAGTGGAGAGAGAGAGAGAGAGTCACTTTCATGCTAAAACAGTAGTATCAGGAAAAACGTCAAGAAAAATAAGGAATCGTCCCATAATTAAGGGAAAAAATTGTGTTCCGTATGAAATCCATATGTGATGCCGTTTGTCACATATTTTAGTGTCAAACACCCAATCTGCTGAGAATGTTTCATAAATCGAGAGAAATGGACCTGAAACACACAACTTTCATGTGAGTTGTGTTAAAATGTCGGCTTTTAACACGGACGTTTCGCACTGAATGCGTTTTTTTTTCCCGTCCGCGCTGTTTTTCAATGTAAAGCAGCATCTCGTGCAGGAGCGCCTGTATAAATGGGTCATTCCTACAGTTCGGTGATATAGACCAATATCTATATCATGATCAATGGAAACGTGTAATTCTTCACACTACAAGGTTAAACCAGCTTATTGCAGTTTATCAAGGACCTGTTGCCCATATTGGACAAGGTCATCCTTGTAGGATGGACACAGGAAGTACCCTGTGTCCAAATATCAATACTTCCCTGCTACTTCATTTGCAAAAAGGAGGCCTACTACTGTATGTAGGAATGCCATAAAATACAGATACATCGATTATTTATCGGCACATTATTTTCTCAATACATTTTTTAAGGTATTGATAAATTAACATGAATCAACATTTATATTAGAAGCCTAATATGTGTGCTTTCTAATTTACTGTCAGTTGGCCTCCCATTTAATGTAGTCTGGCGTAAAAGCTTTGGGAGACCACAAGGGGGTGATGTAACATTTACTGTAATTAATGGTCACACACTGGATGAGAAGCGCTGTGTCGTGGTTAGGACAAGGCACAGGTATCACACACAGCAAGTCTCGTGAGAGTCTCATTCGCTGTTACTAAGATTTAGGGTTATATTTAGTGGTATGGTTAAGGTTAGGGGTAGGGGTAGGTATAGGGTTTCGGTAGGACTCCAAGTAAACATAATAAACACAGTTTGTGGATGTTGCACGCAGCTCTCGCGAGACTCTAGACACGACCCACACAGGACGCATCGATGCGGTGCAGGTGGCAGTCCAAAGTTGTGAATCTATTCACCATACACACAAAAGTTACAAAGATATTTGTAGTACTTCAAGAATGAACAAAGTAATGTTGATGAGTTTGCAGGTTAGTGTATGAAACGGGTGTAACTACGCAAACTGAATGATTAGAAATTGTGATGTTTATTTTGCAATTTATCTGTATGTAGTTTTGAATAGGTTTCATTCAAGCTGTCAAACCACAAAAAGACATAACTGTACCTGAAAATACATTGTGTAGGCAATATGAAAGATACATATACACAATATATCGTCCAGTGATGGCTAGAGTAAATAATCTATGTCCTTTGTTAATTATTTGGGTCGAATTTAATGGAAAACTGTAAATTGTGGCGATGTCATCTGCCAGACACGTGCGGTGCGTGACCCCACGTTAAGTTACACTGCCTCACACACTTTACCAAAGTTGTGTTGAGAAAAATGTATGATGAGATAAAAACTACTGTGCAACAATCAGCCCTTTTTATAAAATTAAAAGAAACATAAAAAAAAATTTAAGTAAAAAATGCTATATACTGTATATCGGTAATTATACAACAGTTATTTCCAGTCCTTTAATCTAATTGGACGAGAGATGTTCCAAGAGTGCTGATGTCTCAGAACAGCAACACTTGGATGCTTTACTGTTTGTATCACTCTGCTTGTGTTCATGGCATTCTAAACTAAAGTATAAGAGCAATACAGATGTGTTAAAAGCAACTAGAAGTGTGTCTTTTCATTTATCCCTGTCACATTAAAGATTTTAGCCAGCCAGTGGCGACAAAAGACCATTTTTATGTGTTATGAGTTAGTTCAGTTGAAGTTCATTGAGTCTGTCAGTCAGCGAGTGGTATCTCTGAAGCATTCGGCATTGTCCCTCACTCCATGATCACTTGAATTACTACTACACTACAGCTGGAAAATAAAGTTAAACTAACCTCTTCAGCATAAAGGCTTATCACAGCTGAGAGGCAAAACAGATGGAGTAATCACACATACTCAAGGTGCTTACTTACTGGAGTTTCCGTGTTGGGAGGAGATGTAAACATTCAACATGGCGGAGGAGAGAATGAACCGGCGATACTCACGATACTCAGGGAGGGCTCCTCTCAGACATCTATTTTTACACAGAGAATATAGGATGTAGTTGACCAAAATTTTATTATCTTCAGCAAGCTGACTAACACTACAGCTGAGGAATAGAGTTAAACAGCTATAGCTTTACTGTTCATCTCTGCTTGGGAGTCGTGACAGACACATGTAATTGCACATGCTTAATCACGCATGCGCTCTCTCTCTCTCTCTTTCTCTCTCTCTCTCAAGCACACACACACACACACACACGTTGGTGCGGCTATCCTTATGAGGAATCTCCATAGACATAATGATTTTTATACTGTACGAACTATAGATTCTATCCCCTAACCCTAACCCTACCCCTAAACCTAACCCTCACAAAAAAGTTTCTGCATTCTTACATTTTCAAAAAAACAAACGTTTAGTATGTTCAAGCGATTTGAATTATGGAGACACTTCAAATGTCTTCATAAACCACATTTATAGCATAATACCCTTGTAATTACCAGTTTGTAATCTAAAAAAATGTCCTCATAAACCACCCAAACCCGCCCACACATGCACACACACACACACACACACACACACACACACACACACACACACACATCCTTGTTTCTCCAATAACTGGTAAGAAACAGCCCAAGTCATCGTTACTAATTCTAAATTGACATTTTTGATTTAGTAATGGAGGCTTGTCTGCATCTTTTGAACTTGCAATGGCAGATCCTGATCTGTGGCATAAGGGGCCGTTTACACAACAACGTTTTCAACTAAAAATGGAAAACTTTTTATGTGTTTTGGCTGTTCGTTTACATGACAACGGCGTTTAGGGGCCTGAGAACGCAAACTTTTGAAAACGGATTTCAAAGTGCAAGTTTTTGAAAACAGTGCCCTTATCTTCTCCATGTAAATGTACAAAAATGCGAATTTGTGAAAACGATGACGTCATGCGCACACATATTACGTGTTCAGTCTATAGGCATGCGTGCGAGTACTTCAAAACAACGCGCGAGACATTCAAAACTACAATGGCGGACTACAGGACTGTGTTTGTGCTGCTCAAGATTGAGTTTATTGATGCTTCTCCAGCAAAGTGTAGATTTACTGCATCACTACTATGACCAGCGATCGCCATCTTCATTGTTTGTATTCACTGCTCTGTGGAAGAATGCTTATGCGCGCAGGTGCGTAGTGTTTCTTTACAAAGTGACATCGCCAACTACTGGCTTGGCATGCATAATACAGTGTTTTTAGTCATTTTCACGGATCTGTGTGAACGGGGTTTGTTTTGACAACGTTGTCATCTGTACGCAAAACTTTTAAAAAAAGAAAAGGAAAAACGTTTCCGTTTTTCCGTAGTATATCGTTGTCGTGTAAACGTACCCTAAGAAAGTAGATCCTTGCACAAGTGCGTTTTTTGTTACAGTCTTTAGATTTTCCTCATTTTTTTAATTATTTACTTGTTCATGGAATTCACTGAATCACAGCTGTGCTGATATAGGGTCATTGTGTGATACTGCTTTATAATCAGGAACATTTTCTGATTATCGATGCATGAAAAAGGCATTGGTCCCTAGCCTAATAATAATTGTGAATCACCTTACATTTAACAATTAAAAACAACAAACAGATTCCAAGAAAAGTTAACATGTTTCCATTATATTAGTACATGGTTATACTGTTTTGTACAAACAATTATACATTATATTTTACAACTTAAAACATACATTAACACAAATTGCATACTTTAACACATCAAGCTCCCATTTTATTAATTTTTTATTAATTTTTTACCATGTACTTTCATGGTAAATCTTTTACAGCATTGGCAAATCTCAGTGATGGCTCTCATATGACAACCATCCATCCATTTTCTATAGCCATTACCCTATGTAAGGTCAAGGGTAGTGCTGGAGCCTATCCCAGCTGTCTCGGGCCAAAAGTGGGAGAATACCCTGGACAGATGGCCAGACCATCACAGGACTAACACACTCAGAGTACTGGAAGAAACTAGAGTACCCTGAGGAAACCCATGCAAACAGGTTGAGCTGTCTCTGGAACCAGCGACCTCCTTGCTGTGAGTTGACAGTGCTACCCACTGAGCCACCATGCCACCTTCTAATATAATATGCTAAACAGGGCAAAAACCACAATATACTTTTGTGGTTTACAAAAGTATATTGTGGTTATTGCCCAGTAATCAGATATGGCCAGATTGTACCCCCAATAATTTATTTCCTTGTTGCTGTTCTGCTGTAGTTCATTATGCACCACTGTCTTATTGTCATTAAGTTGTTGCAGGAATAATATAATGGTTTTAAAAAGTTACATTTTTACCATGCTCAGTAGTCCAACACCACTCGTCAATGTCATTTGAGATAGCCAATCAAATAGATGAAGGCGGGACTCAAGTTCAAGATGCTAAGCGGGAACTTTGTGGATTATCCCAGCACCACACATCAGCAAGTGGTTCAGGTTAAGAGTGTTAGTGTCATCTAGTATCTAACTAAACATGCAATATGTGACCACTGTTTTATCAATGAAATGTTGTACAGCTTTGTGTTATATGGACTACTTTTATGGTATATTAATAATATATATTTTTTTCTCTTTGGATCTTGAAAGTAGTGGTCAATATGAACTGTTTTTGTATGGAAAAGAGCAGTGTTAGGATTCTTGAAGAAAAGATTGTGTTAAGATTGTACTGGGAGGAAAAAACAGTGAGGGACAACTTGAGGGCAGTAAATAATTTTGTGTATTTTCTTTTTGTCAGCCAGCTGACACAGTCATGTCATTTTACAGATACATCAGTGATGAAAAGAAATTCAAATTATATTCATCTTTTCTTTGAGACAGCACAAAAAAGAAAGAAAAGATGACTGAAACAGGCAAATTGCTAGCAATGAAGACACAGTGTTTGTCTTGTACTGTGTGAACTTTAAAAATTAATGTATCTTAAAACCAAAAATTATACAATTTTGGGCCTTTATCACATTTCAAGCCTTTATTCAGAAAATTATTGAATGCCCTTACAATATTAAAGGACCATTATATTTTGTGACCTCAACACCCACGACCCCCCAACCTCAAACTATTATGGTCCCCCTCAGTGTTCAAGACATGGTTACGGCCTTGATGCTAAACATAAACTTTAATGAGTCTGTACAGTTCTGATGCCAATTTTTATGATTAGTTAGAGATACCAAAACCAGGGGACCATGGGCCAAAGTTGGCCCGTGATGATCTTTGATTTGGCCTGCCTTGTGACAAGTGGGATATTTTTAATTTATTTTTATTTTTTATAAATAAAAAATGCCATTGCAGCTCTTCATTGCATTAATTTAGCAGATTGCAGAGTAATGTTAAATATAATATTTATTATGAAATCCTAAAGGAGGGGAACCAGGGCAACCTTTTATTTTTTTTAATAATTCAGTTTGATATAATACAACGTTTACTTTATATAAAGGTACTGTATATAAATTTCTTTCCTCAGATACCTGAAAACTCAAGGGATTGGGTTTTTTTTGTGGCAGCAGGACAAACACCAAAAAACAGTGGGAGAGGGGACAGGAGTGAAATTTAGGGATGGGCGGAACGATGCCAAAGTATCGATACTTCTGATAATGATGTGGTATCAAGAATATCGTTCCTCACATAAAAATATAGATTCTGAAGTTGTTGTTTTTTAACAAGTGATCTTATTACTTAGATTACATGAATATTAATGCATCTCATAAGTTTCGAAGAGGAAAGAAAGAATTATATGAGTGAATTGTTTCATGGCACCGGAACCATTTTTCTTCCGCTCATCTTGATGTGCAGAAATACTAAAATACACCTGTAACTCAGACAGGAATTGAACCCTAGCCTGCCAGTTAAGATGATGGTTCTCCTACCCCTGAGCTACTGTGGATAGTGTCTTCACTCTTCAAGTACCAACTTCACATGTCATAGTCACTCCTGGCTCTCTGTGACAAGACCGCTCCAAACCCCACGTCTGATGCATTAAAGTCCACTATAAAGGGTAACTCAGGATCTGGAAGAGTCAGAATAGGTGCAGAAGTAAACCTCTGTTTGAGTATTATGAACGCTTGACTAGCCCTCTGAGTCCACAGGAACTGCCTGGATGTTTTCTTGGTGAGAACGGTTAGAGGTTCTGCAAATGAACTGAAGTTCCTGATGAACCTTCTGTAAAAATTGGCAAACCACAGGAAGCACTGGACCTGTTTGATGGAGCAGGACTGGGGCCAGTCCAGGACTGCACGGACCTTGCTAGGATCCATCTGAACGCTGCCGCTGGAAACCCAAGAAAAGAGACAGTAGACACATGAAATTCACTCTTCTCCAGCTTCACAAAGAGACTGCTTTTCAGTAATTGAGATAACACAAGCCGAACATGCTGGACATGCTCTTGGTAACCACGGGAGAAAATGAGAATATCATCGAAACAAATATGAACCTGTTTAGCATGTCACGCAGGACATCATTAATGAATGCCTGGAAGACGGCTGGCACATTGACCAGCCCAATGGGCATCACCTGATACTCGTAATGGCCAGTTGGAGTGTTAAAGGCCATCTTCCATTCATCCCCAGCTCGGATCCTGATGAGGTGGTAGGCATTTCAGAGGTCTAGCTTGGTAAAGATGGTTGCTCCTTGTAGGAGCTCGAAAGCTGTGTAGCGATTCTTTACAGTAATACAATTCAGGCCTTGGTAATCAATGCACAGCCGAAGGCCGCCATCCTTCTACCCCACAAAGAAGAATCCAGCCCCTGCTGGTGAGGTTGAGGGGCGAATGAACCCGCTGTTAAGGGCCTCTTTGATGTATTCCTCCATGGCGGTTCTTTCTGGGGCAGACAGAGCAAAGAGCTTCACTCGAGGTGGGCAGGTTCCAGGGAGCAGCTCAATGGCGCAGTCATAAGGTCTGTGGTGTGGAAGAGAGGGCGCCCGGGCCATGCTGAAGACCTCACAGAGGTCTATGTATTCCAGGGGGACTAGAGACAGCTTGGAAGGGACTGATGGAACGCTGGAGACCACTGGTTTAAGCTCGGAAATGACCAGCACCTCTGTGGATATAGCTGGTAACTCGGGAGGGGTGGGCAGAGGCTTGGAAATGGCAGGTGATGACTTAGGAGCTACCAGTCTCTCAGGAGATTGACAAAGAGACAGATCAGAAACAAGGCAGTTAGGAACCCAACCAGTCACTGATCCAGAGGACCAATCTATTTGTGGGTTATGAAGGGCTAGCCAAGGGAAACCAAGGATCAAGGTGAATTAATTAGAAAAAATTGGATCTTTTCTCTATGAGAGCCTATTTGGAAATGGAGGGGTGTAGTGCACTGGCGTACCTGTCCAGAACCCAGGGGTCTCCCATCCAATGCAGTTATGGTCAGGGAATCCTGGAGAGCAATTGGCAGGATCTTCAACTGCTTGGCCAACACGTGATCCACAAAATTCCCGGCAGCACCCAAGTCAGTGAAGGCCAGGAGCTTGTGATGCTGGTTACCCCAAGAGAGTGAAACAGTAATCGAGATGCCGGAAGCTGCCGGTCAGGGGAAAGTGATCACCCCCTATTCTTGGACAAGAGCTGGCTTTTCCCATCAGTTCAGGGCAGCTGGATCTGAAATGGCCTGGTTCTCCACAATACAAACAGCATCTCTCCCTCATTTACCTGTCTCTCTCAATCTGTGACAACCTGAAGCACCCTGGCTTCCGAGAGTGGTTGGGACCAGCGGGCCCTGAGGGCGGCATTCTATCATGCATTGTCTCCTAAGTTGAAGGATGAGCTGTCCTTCAGAGATCTGGCCCCAGACTTGGATTCCCTGATTGACGTGGCCATCAGGGTGGACAACTGCATCCGTGACAGCCAGAGGGAACATCATTGTGACTTTTGACTGCCAAGTGTCAAGCTCCTACTAATGCAGTTGAGTTGAGTCAGTTGAGTCAACAGCACTAGTAGGAGCTTCCCATCATACCTCTCTGGAGCAGGCAGCCTGGCCTTAGGCAGAAGTAGAGAGGGGAGGCTTGGAAAGTGGACTGGTCACCTAGACATTGGAGAATCTCAGTAAGAATCTGCTCATGTCTTTGAACAGTGGTGGCTTGGCCAGAGAGGACAGCGAGGATATGTTATACATTGGAGGGAGGTGCAGAGCCTTCTACTGGGTCCATTTCTTTGGTTCAGTCTTGCTGTAACGGGTTGCCTCAGATGGGAATCAAACCCTGGTCTCCCAGTTAAGGTGATGGTTCATCTACCTCTGAGGATAACAGACAATTGTTGGACCCATGCGCAGGAGAGGCTACACAAGGAGGCTTTAGGATGTTGAAATAATCTTTAATCTTAAAGTTCTCAGGCACCAGGTACAGGAAATAAGGCAGCAGGGCATCAAAAACTAAGTCAGCAAAAACGCAACGGAAAGCACTAGAGAACTGGCTTACGTAACTCAAGTGGTCCATACAAGAAAGTCTCAAGACTGAACACAAAAGGAACAAAGAGGCAGACTTAAATACAGACTTAGACACAGGTGACACAAATCAACTTTATAGATAACATAATTAGTGACTATAGCTGATGGCGCCACCTAGTGGCTGGAAGAGTCACTTCCAGAGGGAGTCTTACAACACTAGTTGTCACAGACAGTGCTCACCCTTTCAGTCTCAGCGCTCGTTCAAAGAGGGAGCACTGCTTTCCTGAGGTAATGACAGAAAAACAGCATCTGGAGTTACTCACACTAAGTAATGACAGACCTAGATGTGACATGTATTATAATTGACTTATGTGACAATTTTTACAGTTTTATTTAAATTCAGATTTGTTAAACCATTGATAATAATCTTTAATCCTTGTTAATAAATGATACCCTTATAAAAACTTACCATGGATTTAATGTAGTAATATTGTATTAACCATGATTGTAGTATCACAACTGTAGTGACCATGTTTTTTTTCCCTTTTTGGCAGTAACCAAGGTTTTGATAAAATTAGCCATGGCTTTACTAAAGCATTACTGTAGTATCCATATGGTAACTTGGTTTTAGTAATAGTAACCATATACTAATATCTATGGTTAATTTTGAGGTTTTATGTGGCTTATATTTACTAATTTTAAAGGGTAAACAAAACAGCCTAATAATTTTCTGTTTAGGCCCATACATGCGTATATAAAAAATGTAAGTAATAATAAAGTTACTAATTTTTTCCAAAGAATGACTAATAATTCAATTTAATAGAGGTATCTGTATTGGTATCAATATCGGCAATATTGGCCTAAAAGTGCTTGGTATCGGAACGAAAAGAAAATAAGTGGTATCGCCCATCCCTTGTGAAATATACAATAAATACACATGTAATTTTTTATTTTTTTTTTCAATAGTGTATTATACATTTTATATTGTACATTGGTGGATGTATCTCTAAAAAGTAGCACAAATAAAAATATGCTTGAACTTGAACATATAGAAAAATACTACTAAAAAAACTGAACAGGAACTTTTTTTTTGCCAGTTTCTATTGTTTTTATATAAAATTAATTACAATTACTATAGACTAACCCAGCTAGCCCTAACACCCTGATACCTTTTTGCATTTTTAGAGTGATTTGAAGAAAAGAAAAAAAGTGCTTTATTTATGATTAATTTATCTTTGAAGATGTCTGCAAAAGGTAGGTTTCTTCAGATTTTGCTATTTTGAATGCAGAATATGAACTTTTAGTGGAGTGAAATGCCAAAATAATTTTTTACTTCTGAGTATTAAGCTCATTTATGAACAATTATTTAAAACCTAAACTCAAGTAAAATTTTGAAAGCAGAACATTAACTTTTAACGTAAAATCCACTAAAACTAAAGCACTATAGGCGAATAGACATTGATTTCAAAGTAAAACAATTGCCAGCCTATCCGCAGTTATCCACAGATTAACCAATGGGTGCCACCATGAAGACTCGAATCACCGCTGGACTGTTTATTGGTTCCAGTCTCCATAAGAAGCAAGATGAAAACTACTAATACAAGCATTCCAGTCATAGAACAACAACCATTTTAAGTGTTAGTTTGAGCAAAACTTTGTTCAGGCTCAACTTGGGTAGTTGTTGACTGTCATAACAACTTGAAGTAGCACTACTAAAGTTGACCAGCACAAACCAGTCTAGACCATTATGGAATATTCATGATGGTCTAAACTGGTCTTTTCTTATAATATTTAGAGAAGAAATATGAACATTAGATGAACAAGAATAAGAGGCTTGACCAAGCTAAAAGAGATGAGAATGTGTATAAGAGGATGAATTTGACAATTTAGAGGGAGGGAAAGAGTATGTGGGAATGACAAGCTTAGAAGGAGAGATGAGCAGCAGACCTGAGGGGTGATGTGTTCAGATGATGGTCACAGCTGACTGAATTTACTCCAGACTAAAGCTCTCCAGAGTCCAATATCCCTCTACAGCCTACTAATAGAGACTGTCACTCAAAGCTCTGACAAGCAGCAGCACACACACATAAGCATACTCTCTCTCACGCATAAACACCATGATCCTGGCCATAAATCAATGCCTTGCAAGAGAACATAAGACTATGAAGCCAGACTGACTCATTCACCTCAGTTTTAGATGAAGTGTGACTTATGGCCAATAAAACACCCATGTTTCCATGCCGCCGTAATTAAACAAATTAAATCTTTAAGAAATATTGCACTCAAAAATGAAAATTTTGACATAATTTAATGAACCAGGGTGCAAATAACATCTGCCTTAAATTTCTTGGGGCCATCTAGTTATAGTTATCTAGTGGCTTTTTCTTGTTTAATAAATGCAGGTTATTCATTAATTTTATTTGGTTTTGGACTTTGGACTTGGATTTCAGTTTTCCTAGTACATTATGTTATGTCCAGTCAAGGGCATAGATTTACAAGGGGTGGGGTGACGGGGTGGGGGGGCTGTACTTGTTGTTTTGGTTGAATGTTTTCAACACTGGGCTGTCAGTCCCCAACACTTTGCCTAACAACTCCTTTTGTTCTCCACAGAAAAAAGTCGTATGTATATGGGTTTGGAACAACATGAGAGTGCGTAAATGACAGAATTATCTTTTTTGGGTAAGCTTTTCCTTTGAATCCTCTTTTCATGTTCTGACTGCATCACTCTGTAACTCACCATTAAACATGAAATATTTTAGCATAAAGATATTCAGCTAATTTTGGACATGCCATACTTTATTTGAATGCAACACATATTGTCATTTGTGATTCTCAGTGCTGTTTGAGTTGATGGAAAGCTGCCCGAAAGCTCCGTTAAAATGTAGAGTAGTAACTACTTAATTACCTTAACAGCTGCTTTTAGAAGTGTGTAGGCCAGGGTTCCCCAATTAGTTTTCACCAAGGGCCAAAATCTGTCAACAATACAAAGCTAAGGGCCACAAGTGTTTGTGCTGCTGCTGCTATTATTATTAGTATTATGCTATTATTACTATTGTTGTTTTTATTGTTTTTGTTGTTAAAAGAGTCACAACATAAATATTCTGATTTTTTTATTATTATTTATTTTTCTTAATATTAGTAGCCTGTTTTATTTATACAAACAATAATGAACTTTTTGTTTGTATACTGATACACAAACTACACAACTTTGCCTGTTGAAAAAAAAATAAAAATGTATGAACAATCTGGATTTCCATGCGAGTCAACTGTTCCTGCTTATCTCTAAAATGGTATCTCCTCCATGCTTTTCCCTAATTGCAGATTCAATTATTAGACCTATTAGCATTAATATTGTTATTGTTCTCATAATATAACAAAGTAATGCAATAATTTCAGTAAAGAAAAGACTGTAAGCCAGTCTTTTATATTATTTTTTAATAGGCCTATTATGCATCATATTTTATACTGTACATGTTCATCTTAATGTGCACTATTCCACAATTTGTATCACAATACCTTGTGTTATATTATCCAGGCATTAATCCATACATTCTAAAAAGAGTAATTGGCTTCAGGAGTCCGTTTGGAATATACTCATAGCAAAATATATGTGCAAATATAAACAGGAGGTATATTTATGCAACAGTGCTCTTTACTCATCTCACTCGCATAAAAACACAGATTATATACTCCTCAAAATGCATCAACACCGTGGAATGAACATAATGAAACAGTTAATAATAGCAGCCGAATTATATAATCTCTAACAGTTGAAGGTGCGTGCAGGAGACTGGTTTAAATGTTTGTAGAACAGCGCTGTCTACTGTACAGGGGTGAAATTGTTTTTCATTTTTATTTTTTAAGGACTCTGTGTGTATAGACCAAGGGTGCCCAACCAGTCGATTGCGATCGACCAGTCGATCATTGCTTCCCAGTCGATCGCAAGAGTGAACTGGACTCTGGTTTACCCTCTCTCTCTCTCTCTTCACCGTTCCCACATGTCTCAGACCTCAAATACTTAAAATATTAACCATTAAAAATGACAGCGACGAAATCAGGAGCTAAATTCGAAATCTCATACTAACATAATACTCATACTATTTCATATAAATAAATGGCAGAAATAGCAGAGTAGTATGCTAGTACGCTAATACAAATTCCGCCAGGGTTTTAGCTGTGCATGCTGGATATGGTTTGTTGCTATGGTTTTAGCTAGCACATTACGTTATTAGTAGGTACTTGCTGTTACAGTGGAGAGGTTGAGAGAGCTGCGACTTCAGCAAAGTAAAATGCAACTATGGTAGAAGCCAAAAAACCGAAAACATATTTTCATTCTGACTGGGAGGATAATTTTTTTGTTTATTCAAATTCGAAGTCCATCTGTCTTATTTGCAATGCAAGCGTGGCCTTACCGAAGAAGGGCAATTTGGAGCGGCATTTCAAGACTGTGCAGCTACGATGCAGATTTCCCAGCTAAATCAACTCTACGCACCTGAAAAGTCCGGGAATTTAAGGGGCAGTTAGCAGCACAGCAGTCCATTTTTACCAGGCCAAACACCAAGGGTAAGGCTGCAACTATTGCATCTTATCGTGTCAGTCAAGTTCTTGCAAAACACAAGAAGTCTTTCAAGGACAGTGAAGTTGTGAAAGCAGAGATCGTCGAGGATGCAGATGCACTATTTGGTGACTTTAAGAATAAAAGTGATATCATAGCTGCCATTAAGGACGTGCAATTATCCCGTGGCACTGTTACGCGGCGATGCGAGGGAATGGCAGAGGATGTCGAGGAGCAGTTGAGGAAGGATACTGAATGGTGTGAACGTTTTTTTCTCTTCAATTCGATGAGTCAACTAATGTCATGGATGTGGCTCAGCTATGTGTTTTCATCATCGAATGGTTTTTGGAGACGTGGGTGCAAAAGAAGAGCTACTCACCATTTTGCCATTGAAAGGACACACTAGAGGTGAAGATATTTTCCAAGCTTTCATGGAATTTGTCAACAAGACCCAATTGCCCCTCTTCTAACTCATCTCTATCACAACTGATGGTGCTCCAGCAATGGTGGGCCATACTAGTGGCTTCATTGCATTGTGCAAACAGGGAGAATATTCACCATATATCCACCAGCAGGCATTGTGTGGTAAGATTTTAAATATGAAAGAAGTGATGGATGTTGCAGTGAAGATTGTGTGTTCCGTTTGGGCCAGGAGTCTACAGAGAAGGTTATTCCGTGCTCATTTGGAGGAGATAGGTGCAGAACACACAGACCTGTTGCTGCACACGGATGTTAGATGGCTGCGTAGAGGTACATTTTTAGTGAGATTCTCAGAGTTGTTGGCTGAAATCAAAAATTTTCTGAAGCTTTCAAAACATGCAGGATATGCCCAGCTAGAGGACTACCAGTGGCTACTGGATTTAGTGTTCCTGACCGATCTCACTGACCTGCTGAATGATTTTAATTCAGAGCTGCAGGGTAAAGATAAACATGTAATCAACATGATCAGTTCAGTGAACACATTTAAAAGCAAGCTACAACTGCTGTCAAGTAGGCTGCAACACAGTGACCTGCGGAACTTTCCTCACATGCAGGCAGAACTTCAGAATCAGGGCAAAGACTTTGCACAGCTTGACAGTGCACATTATGAGGAGCAAGTTCAGAGCATCTTGTTCGAATTTGAGAGGCGCTTTACAGACTTTTCATCCATCAAGCCTGTTGCCAGCTATCTGTTTTTCCATTTGGCCCAAGTATTGATGTGGATTGTATTGCCTCCAAAATTGTATTAATGTTCCACTTGAATAACTCTGCTGTTAAGAATGAGATTCTCACACTGCAAAATGACATTGAGATCAAATCCAGGGCAACACCTGGCATGAATGGAGAGTTTTGGAACTTACTGCCTGAACAAAAGTATCACAACCTCAGAAGATGTGCTTTCAACTTGACAGCACTTTTCGGATCAACCTATTTGTGTGAGTGTGCTCTCTCTCAAATGAAAATCATCAAGTCAAAGTACAGATTTACAATGACTGATGACCACCTTGTGGCCTGCTTAAGGCTTGCGACCAGCTCCTACTAAGCAATTTGGTTGCTTAGGAGACCTGGCTGGAGTCACTCAGCACACACTGGATTCGAATTCACGACTCCAGGGGTGGTAGTCATCGTCAATATTCGCTGAGCTACCCAGGCCCCGGGTGAACTATTCCTTTAAACTTATTACAAAATCACACATAGATAACTATGATTAATCAGAAAATATGCCCATTATAAAAAGTCCAATAATTTTACTGTGTATTGTTGTCTCAAGTAGCAGTGGGCAAAATGAGCCCATCCATTCTCATGAGACATGCTTCATCATGCGAAAACCACTGTCCTTTTAAATACATGATGTAATGAGAGGATGAGGACAAATTATCTGTTCTCCTCTTTTTCTCTCCCCACCCCACATTTTCTACTTCCTCATGCAAAGAGAAAATCTTGTTTCTTACACAAATTAAGGGCATACACTCTCATAACGCTCACAAACACAACATACATGCTCGAGAGCAGGAAAGCCAAAAGCAGAAAGTGTGTGTGCTAAAGCGAAGAACATAGAGCTGACGGATACGCACGCCAACATACATTTGCAATTTATGCAAACATGTCACTGGGAGTCACTGGAAAGCTCCACAACAGATGGTGTGACAAATCTCTATAGACGCTCCAAACTCACTCACTACAGTGGCCCCAAGGCCACAACAACAAGAAGGCGAGAGATCGGAAAAGAACAACAAGCCATAAAGTGAATGTTGATATTATAACAGCCAGTTTTAGTGTTAGTATGGCAAAAACTTAGGGTTAAAGATTTGAACAAACCCCTAACCCTGCATAATAATCTTCGGTGCATAACCTACATATCATTGTGCTACGGACATGAATTGTCATCATGATCACATGGAAAGCCGGCTTCCGAGAGTTCTGGTAACCTAGGATCGGCCATGTTATGCTGACTCACTGACAAGCGCCATTGCTTCAGATGTTTTGAGTAGACAAATCAATAATTGCAAAAAGGAAAGTTTAATTTCATGGTCATTCAGGAATAATGATTTATTCACAATAAAAGAGAAGAAAAAAAAATGTTCTCTAATAATTTCTCATCAATGTGGACTATGTTCTTCAAATTTCCCATGCAAAGAGAGGATCCTAATGTGAATATGCAACTGATAATGACAGTTCAAACTTGCATTAGAAAGGAAATATTCAGTGTTACAACTGTACTCCGATTCAACTGCACTCAGTCTACCATATATGATGTGCTGATTTATTAAATTAAAATGATCTTTTTGCACTTTTGAACAGACAAAATCAAATATTCACTAGGAAAGGCAGTCATAAGAGGTTTGCAACCCGACCCCCACAGAACCTGAAAACCCAATGGGCTATAGGCCGGGTCAGTTTTTCAAGTGACTTCGGGTTTGGATTTGTAACTAATGAAGCACTAAATCAGCCAACTGAACTTGTTTAGCACACAAGCTCTTACTTACATACAAATGGAAGAGTCACTGGCGCGTGGTAAGCAGAGCTGAGATGGCTTTTTCAAATCATTCCAATGGGAGCCGAGCGTACCAGTACAAGGTTCTCCCCTTCGGTCTGTCCCTGTCACCTTGCACCTTTACGAAAGTCGCAGAGGCAGCCCTTGCCCCGCTAAGGGAAGTGGGCGTCCACATCCTCGACGACTGGCTGATTCTAGCTCACTCTCGGGATTTGTTGTGTGCGCACAGGGACTTGGTGCTCAGCCACCTCAGCCGGCTGGGGCTTTGGGTCAATTGGGAAAAGAGCAAGCTCTCCTCGGTTCAGAGCATCTCTTTTCTCAGCATGGAGTTAGACTCAGTCTCTATGATGGCACGCCTCATGAGCGAGCACACGCAGTCGGTGCTGAACTGTCTGAAGGCATTCAGGCAGAGAATGGCAGTCCCACTGAAACAATTTCAGAGGCTCCTGGGGCATATGGCATCCTCGGCTGCGGTCATGCTGCTTGGGTTGATGCATATGAGACCGCTTCAGCACTGGCTTCAGACTCGAGTCCCGAGATGGGCATGGCACCGCGGGGCACAGCCGCCACTTGTTCAGCCCTTGGACAGACCTTGCATTTCTGTGGGAAGGGGTCCCCTTAGTGCAGGTGTCCAGGCACGTTGTGGTTACGACAGATGCCTCCAAGTGTGGCTGGGACGCCATGTGCAATGGGCACACAGTTGCTGGCTCCTGGACGGGGCCATGACTGCGTTGGCATATCAACTGCCTTGAGTTGCTGGCAGTATTGCTTGCCCTGTTGAGGCTTCTGCCGTTGATCCAGGACAAGCACATGTTGGTCTGGACAGACAACACGGCAACGGTAGCGTACATCAACCACCAAGGTGGCATGCGCTCCCGTCGTATGTCGCAACTCCCCGCGTCTCCTCCTCTGGAGTCAGCAGCGGCTCAAGTCATTGCGAGCCACTCAGGTCATGCTCACGGGAGAGTGGAGACTCCACCCCCAGGTGGTCCAGCTGATTTGGAGTCGATTCGGTCAAGCACAGGTAGACTTGTTAGCTTCCCGGGAATCCTCCCACTGCCCGCTCTGGTATGCCATGACCGAGGCTCCCCTCGGCACAGATGTGCTGGCACACAGCTGGCCCCGAGGGCTACGCAAGTATGTGTTCCCCCCAGTGAGCCTACTTGCACAGAAGCTGTGCAAGGTCAGGGAGGACGAGGAGCAGGTCGTCCTAGTAGCACCTTACTGGCCCACCCAGACTTGGTTCTCGGACCTCACGCTCCTCGCAACAGTACATAGTCTAGTGCAGGGATTATCTCTTTGGGATGGTAAAGTCAACCGATGCTGGAGCAGCATAGCATAGAAAATTGCCACATCTGTTTGGTTATGTAACCAAATTTAGATGACTATGCACAAAGTGCCACTCGCTTATTTGGCTAGCTTGTCAACCCAAATAAAGTCATTGTGTGTGTATTATGTGACCCTTAAGCTATTTGCATTCCGAAGGGCTGCAAAAGGCATCTTACTCCAGTGATCTCTTTTCTCTCTGTTTGTTTTTTGTTCTGTGCCCCTCACGCCTTGTCTTGCTCTCTTTGGTCTCTGTGTCTTCTGTTCTTATCATGTTCCTATTTTAACAGGTATTGTGTAATGCATTTAAAGTGATAGGTCACTCACAAATGTAAATTCTGTCATTTTTTTTTTCTCACCCTTATGTCGTTCCAAACACATTTGACTTCTGTGAAACACAAAAGGTCAGTTTTTTTAAGACTGTTCATAATGGCCAGTGGCCATTTTCTTCCATAAACTGTAATGAGAGTGAATCTTCCCCTATGTTGAGCAGTTAACTGCTGAGAATGAATCAAGTCAGTAGCTGTGTTTACATGGACCCTAATAATCCGTTTATAATCGAACTAGCTGCCCAATCCGAATAAGAAAAAGTCTCATGTAACCACGAAATATCAATTTATTCAAAAAGTGCTCGAAAAACTGCAAGAAGTGGGAATAAATAGGTAAACAAACCAAATAAAAAATGCTGTAAATGGCTGAAGGGTTTACTACAAGGCGAAATCTAAGAACAACAAAAGTGGTGAATTCCAGCAGTGTATTACGCATGTCAAAAGATTTATTCCGATTTGATGCTTGCGACACATAAACGTGCACATCAACCCGATCCCTTATTTTGCTTTTATGTAAATAGTACATTCAGAATCATCAATCGGAATGATTTCATTTTGACTAAAAAAAAGTGTCCATATAAACGTAGCTATCATTCAAACAGTTTTTTTGTGAACTGGATCACTAGATTAATTGAAAAGACTTAAAAGAGTTATTCCTTTACAAAACAGGCATTGTTATTTCTGTCATGAACTCGCCATGGATAGCGACTATTGTATGGCTTCAGAAGACTTGGAATATTGTGCACAAGTTGTATGGAAGACTATAATGAGACTTTTATAGTGCTAATTTACCAGAAGGCCACTTTATAAAAATCAGCCAATTCCAGTCCTTGTTTGATATTATTTTTGTGGTAATTAAAAAAAAAAATGAAAATGATTGAATGATGACATGATCGAATAATCCTCTGTTATGTTTTTTTTTTTTTTTTTAATTGGTTTAACATTTTTTCGTTGAAATAAACAGGGTTAAGGGTACATTTTACGAGAATCCACTCAAATTAGTAAATCTGGGTAAACCTGTAATAATTCTGCTGTAAAAACGTAATTCAAAGGTGTATCCATTGTGTTTAACTCTGCTTATTTAAACAGCCTTTACCAACAGGAAAGACAGAAATCCAAAGGATTTCTTAAATACAATACTGTATGTGCATTTAGAAGAGACTTTGTTTTGGCAAACTTTGCCCCTGGTCTTATTTTTACTTTGCTATTCTTTTTTATTATGAACTTTATATGTTTTGGATAAGATTTAGTATTTGTCAAAGCCAAACAGTACTAGAAGCATGGAGATATGGTAAAATAATAGCCTCTTGATAAGTAAATATATTGAGTGTAAAGAAATACCTTTTTGTAGGAGCTTTACAGAAAAGCCATTCAACTACATTTTTTATTTTTTATTTTATTTATTTATTTATTTATTTATTGCTAAAGGGTGCACGTTGGTTCCATTTCAAGAGCACACTGCTAGTGTCCAAGTCCAACCAGGTGTGTTTCTAGAAAAAAACAAGAACAAAAACTTAAAATAAACCCAGGAAAGAAAATTGTTTGTTTATTCTTGTTTTTGGTTGGTTGTCATGTCATCATTCTGTCATTTGTAGTATTTTTTGCAAAACAAAAAATGTGTGTAAGAGGGATGGTTGTTTGAAGAAAAATTAGATGTTAAAATTCAAACCTTAGTTCACCCAAAAAATAAAATAAAAAAATAAATCTGTTGTCATTTACTCACCCTCATTTCTTTCCAAACCAGTATGACTGTGTTTCTTTCATGAAATACACCAAAAAAATAAATAAAAATAATAATAATTAAAATAAAAAAAAATTAATGCTGCTCTTTTTATCAATACAACAAATGTAGGGATTAAGGTCACATCCACACTATTCCATTTAAGTTTGAAAATGTCATTTTCAGTTTCCTAATGTAATCGCTTTGCAAAGTTTGTGGTTATTAAGAGCATTTTTGAAAGGGTTCGCTTTCAGTGCCACAATTAATGCATTTTTAAACAAAAACATTTAAATGTGGATGTGGCCTATGGCTGTCCTAACATTCTGCATAAAATCTCCTTTTTTGCTCCTCAGAACAAAGAAAGTCATAAGGGTTTGTAAAGAAATGAGGGTGAGTAAATTACAACAGAATTGTTTATTTATTGGCTAAATTAGCCCTTTAAACTTTTTAGTTGATTTATGGCTTTAAGGGTGTTATTTTTTTTTTATTTATTTTTTTTATGCATACTGCATATTGCTGAATAAATGTGTGGGATATCCCATGGGGATGTAGTTATTAACTTTCAGGTTTTTAGGTAATTACAAGATTATTTCCAGCTATATTTTAGTATGATAAACTTTTATTTATGACTATTGCATGGAGTGTAAACATTTTGCATTACAAACCTTTATAATGATTGTAATCATCAAGATAATCATTAAGTCAGGTACATCTTGTTGCAATCTTATTTACAAAACATAAACATAATTGCATGGACAGTGTGATCTTAAATTAAAGGGGCAGTGCACCCAAAAAATAAAATTCTGTAATCATTTACTCACCCTCATTCAGTTCCAAATCCATTTACTTTTTTTTCTCCCACTGAACACAGTGTGAATGACATATAGTTCTTGCATATAAAATTATTGACATCAAACTAGCGCCACAAATCTTTAATGCATCATGTTTGAATGTGCACATGCACAACTGAAATTTGAGAGTTGAATAACAACTTTAATTTAATTGTGTTACTTACATAAATCTATTGTAGTCATATTGACTGCTTTTATGGTATTTTGTTGTGAAGTTGGGAGCTTGACAGCCCCTGTCCCAATTTCATCGTATGGAAAAGAAAATTGAGACAATTCAGATAAACATTTATTTTTGAAGAAAAAAGAAAATTGTACAGGTTTGGAACCATATAACAGTGAGTAAATGATGAAACCTTTTTTTTTTTTTTTTTTTTTTTTTTTAACAGAGTTAAGATGTAAAGTTTAAACAGAAACAGTAAACCTATTTACCATGCCACATTATTGATCAAATACAATATCAGCACAGAGAAATGTACAGTTCAGAGGTAAGACTGTCCAGAACACTGTTGATCAATATTGTCAGACGTGAATGGTTCTGGGGAGATTTTGGAAGCAGATTAGCAATCCAGATGAAGTGAATAATGGATTGAGGCCAGGTTTAGGGATAGATTTTGCCTTAGTAAATCTGCCCTCTACATAAAGCTATCTCCTAAGTCAGTCTGCCAGTGTGACATAAGTCAGAAATAAAAGCTCACAGCCTGAAAATATGTGGTTTAAATTAAGTGGGCAAAATTCAGTGCGAATGCTTAAATGAAATGGATTTTCAGTGCTCTCATAGGCCATAACTGTTTTAATCTGGAACCTAGGCTAAAGATTTTTCATAGTAAAATAAACAAGGAGTCATTCTGCATCCTCGGAAAGGTTACTTTAGCTTTACCAAAATGCTTCAAGCTTTCCATTAATATTTCAGCAAATCGTTTAGCAGGAGTTCTTTTATCATATTTTGTCTTTACTACAGTGTTTAATTGTCACCTTGCCATCTTGCACACACAGTGTCCTTCTATAAGAAAGTGTTAAAAAGTGTATTAATATATTGCTTTGTGGCATTAACAGTAGATGGGTGAATCTCAAAGAAATGTCGGTCATATTTCACACCGAATGTAAAATATATATATATATATACATACAGTATATATTTACTGTGTAAATATATACTGTATGTATATATATATATATATATAAAGCTTATTTGCCCTAAATTTTCATTTCTGTAATGTGAAAAAAGTCACATTTCTATAATATGAAAAAAAATTTCTTTCTCATTACTATAACAAAATAAGTAATTAAAATCATCCTGTCCGAACACACTTTTTTGTTATTATTAAAAATAGCATAAATTAAATTGAGTAGCTACAACTACTAGTACCATTATGCATACTTATTATTGTACTTTAGAATTTAATTAATATAGCATTATTTTGCATTAAAGTCAAGAGAATTATTTTTTATCTTATTACAGTAATGAGAATGAGATATTTTCACAATTACAGTAATGAGAACGAGATATTTTCACAATTACAGTAATGAGAATTGAAATTTTCCTCATTACAATAATTAAAATAAAATATATTCACATTACAGTAATGAGAATAATATATTTTCACATTATAGTAAAGAGAATAATTTTTTTTATTACAATAAGCGTAAATTAAATTGTGTAGGCTGCAACTTCCAGTACCATGATGTGTACTTATTATTGTACTTTACAATTGTATTAATATAGCATTATTTTGTGATATTGAGGATGATATTTTTCTCATTACAGTAATGAGATTTAGATATTTTCACATTACAGTAAAGAGAAAGAGATTTTTGCTCATTTCATTAATGAGAAAAATACTTTTTTCTTTACAGTAAATAGAATAAGATTTTGTCTCATTACATTAATGAGAATGAGATTTTTTTTCATTAGAGTAAAGAGAGTGAGATTTTGTCTCATTACAGTGTTGAGAATAATATATTTTCACATTACAGTAAAGAGAATAAGATTTTTTTCTTATAGCATTAATAAGAATTAGATCTTTTCTGATTACAGTATTAAGAACAAGATATTTTAATATTACAGTAAAGAGAATGAGATTTTTTTTTCTCATTACAGTAAAGAGAATGAGATTTTTTCCCCATTACATTACTAAGAATGAGATTTTTTCCCAATAACAATAGGCTGGAGAATACAGATAATTGGGATGGTGGGCAGGAGAATGTGCCTAATTGTCATGAAAATAATGTCACAATGCAAAAATGATCAATACTTTTAAAAACAGGCTTATTTTCCTCATGCAAAATATAATTTCGTGTTTTTCAATGTATTTATTCATTTAGGTTTTTTGAAATATGAACCGGACATTTATTGTCAGTTTTTGTAAGATTCACCCAGATAGGCCAAGTATAGAACAGCTAGTTTAGTCATAGCTCACGGTGGTTTACTGATGAAATGTTTTTGACAAATACTGCATTGTAACAAAATGTAATGTGATATCATATTCCCTCATCCACAAATGTCTTTCAGCTAATGTAATGATCATCTGATTTGTTTAATACAGCTATTTTGTTTGTTTGTTGTGAAACAAATATTGCATGCAAGTTTTTAGCATTTTTTTCTTTTCTTTTTTTCTTTTTTGCATAACCACTGTCTGTGGTTTTTAACAATAACAAACATACAGTATTTATATATACAAAGTGTATTGTGCAATTTACAGACACGTTTGTGGAACACATTAGATCAATTTATGTGAAAATTTATGACTTACAGTGCAGCTTATGAATGCCCTGCCCATGCCATCCCACCCATGTGATGCTGCACCCTTGAGCGAACCCATGTCTTACACTTCTAACTGACCCTTGCCTTTCTTCCTCCATAGAGAATTTGGTGTTCTGGAAAAATGAAATAATGGCGAGAACAAAAACGTCATCTTCTTCTTGATCACTTCTTCATTCAAGGCTTAACGATTCACCCTCCTCTAATGTCACATGCATCGTAATTATATAATTGAGCACTGTTGTTGATATGGTGGTGATGGGGGAAAAGCAGTGGTTTATCACTGTTCTTATGACTTTCAGAGCATTATAGTTGACATCATTGATTTCACAGGTGTCTCACTTCCTGGGCATCACTGAAAATACTCTTTGGAATCTCACAAACTCTTTGACACCCCAAACTGACCTTTCACTTACCTCCGCCCCTCTTTTATTACTCACTCAGACAAGCTTTACAAAACGTCCCATAGGAATACATGAACAGTGCAATGTTCAGTAAAATGTGCTCCAAAAATTGAATGGAGATTATTCTTACGTGGGCTGGACTGAAGGGTGACACTGCTATTATTCTTCACAGAAATTATATAGTAACGTAATTAAAAACTACAGAGACTATTAATTAGAATGACAGCAAACACTTATCACAGTCAACTGAAAAGAGAAAAGCTTCATTTAATAGCGATTACTGCTGATTACATTAGTGTAAGTGAATAGAACTATCCCTGAAGTTTCAACAACATACTCACTATATGAAGTCTGTAGTTATTCATACTGTGACCTGAATCAATAAAAAAATGAATAATGATCAATAACAGAGATGTTCTGTCATGAGGTCAATTTGTAGGCTAACCCGGTAGGCTAATTCGCCACAGGTTCTTATGTTGGAACTTGTTAGCAACTTACATTTCTAAAGCACTCAACAGTTTCAAAATTCACATTTGATGCGAATGTAATTTAAATAATTGATATGCGGTTAAAACAACATGCATGAAAAGGGCAAATTTCATGCAATATCTGGCAAACAAGTGAGCCATTTTACTGTACCTCACATGTTATAAATGCTTAATAACACTTATTCAACATTAATAATCAATGAAAATGTGTCTTACTGTAAAGTGTACAAATATGAAGCATTTATAAACATTTATAAACATTAGAAACCTATGCACAACCGGACTAGGTAAGCTGGTTCACCATTCGGAGTGGCACCATTCTTTTGACATCAATATGACAACATATTTGAGTCAAAAAATGACAGTAATGAATAAGAACACAAAGCGTACTGTAGCAAAATGAAATAATCTGTCCTTTTATTCTCACTGTAATATGCTATTTTTGCTGCATTGTGACATAAATCATGAATTAGGGCATTTTATATTTTTGATAAATACAAGTATGAATAAGTGTGTTAATTAAGCATTAATAACATATAAGTTAAATGCTCAGTGTTTGGCAAGTATTGAATGAAAGTTGCCCTTTATTTGCATGTTGCTATAACTGCATATAAATGAGTTATAACACATTTTTAAATGACTTTAGACATTAATGAACCCCTTTATAAACCCTTAACAAATGGAACATTAATGAATGTTTCCCTTTACATGCATGTTTATAGGGGCAGTGGGGGCAGTGGTGGCTCAGCGTTTAAGGCTTTGGGTTACTGACCAGGAGGTCGGGGGCTCAAGCCCCAGCACCGCCAATATGCCACTGTTGGGCCCTTGAGCAAGGCCCTTGACCCCATCTGTTCCAGGGGTGCCATATCATGGCTGACCCTGCACTCAGACCCCAGCTTAGCTGGGATATATGAAAAAAAGAATTTCACTGTATATATGCAAAAATGTATAATGTGTGACAATAATAAAGACTTTCTTTTTGTTATAACTATATAATAGTATGTTGCTATAACTGCATATAAATGAGTTATAACACATTTTAAAATGACTTATTAGTCATTAATTAACCCCTTTATAAATGCTTAACAAACGGAACATTAAAGAAAGTTGCCCTTTATATGCATGTTGCTAGAACTGCATATAAATAAGTTATAACACATTTTTAAATGACTTATTAGTCATTAATGAACCCCTTTATAAACACTTAACAAACAGAACATTAATGAAAGTTGCCCTTTATATGCATATTGCTATAACTGCATATGAATGAGATATAACACATTTTGAAATGACTTATTAGTTATTAAGTAACTCCTTTATAAACACTTAACAAACGGAATATTAATGTAAAGCGTTACCAGAAAAAAATGTCTCTGGTAATATTATAATCTGATGGATGACAACAGTCACTATGCTAGGATTGGTCTGCAATGTTTTTAAGGTGGGGCTTAGTAGAAGGTCAATTGTTGTGCTTTCCCTAATGTAAATCTCCTTATAAAATGCTACAAGATTCTGTAAAATACAGAATGTGTCAGCTCATCTCCACAACTTCCCCTTTCATTCCATTACTATCTCCATTGCACATTCTGTAAAAAATCATACATTTTAAGTGTATTGTTTCCTCTTTCTCTCTAAAGTGTTTTCTGAATAGAGCTTGTCTCTGACTCAGATACGCTGTACATCTATAGTAACTTGGCTTATCTGTGAAGGCCAGAGATTGCTCTTCCATCTTCTCATTCTTCTTTACGTTCTTGCATAAGGAGAGCCTAGAGGGCCTTCACATAAGGTCAGCATGCATTTTCTCTGGGAGCTGGCTCAAAGTCACCTCGCTGTAGGATGTACCGATCAGCACACAGGCAGTCCTTTGAGGCGTGGCGTGTTGACAACGCAGATCTGCCTCGGTGCAATAAAGAGAAGCCCTATGGCTGTCCACTAGGCAGTTTGAGAGGCGAGTGGAGTTGCTAACATCCTTGTTGCAGCGAAGGGATGTTTGCGGGTAAAAATCCTTCTCTCCAGGCACAGGGCTTCCCCTACACTGGCTAGAACAAATTCGTCTGCGTATTTGAGCGGTGTCCCTGCTCAGAGATTTACGAAAATTGGGTTTGAATAGCAGGTACACCACCGGGTTGTAGATGGTGGAGGATTTGGCAAAGATAGCTGCTATTGCAAAGGCTATAGGTGGGACTTCACTGAGTTTTCCAAATGCAGCCCACATTGCTGCAATAGCATAGGGGCTCCACGCTGTCAGAAAACCAATACATACTGCCACTGAAAGCTATGAGAGACAAAAAGAGAACACATTTATACTCATAAGAGCATTTAAGAAGAACAGAAGTAAATCTAGATACATAAATCAATCTTCAGCATTAAAAATAAAGGTTCCATATATAAAAATTATTAATTATACCTGAACATGCATGTTATATATGTGTTTTACATATATTGCCATATATCTCTGGTTAAGCTAGTTAAATAGCTTCATAACTAGCTTAACCTTTTTTTTTTCTTGGTCAACCAGCTTTACCAGAAATAATAATTTTTTTCTTTCTTCTTCTTTTTTTTTTTTTTTTTTTTTTGCTGGTGAACAGCATAGCTGTGCTGCTTCATCAGCTATACCAACACTAAACCACCACCAACCAGCATAAACCTACCTGGACCAGCATGAAAAGTCATGCATGGAAAGTTATACTAGTCTAAGATGGTCATTACAGCTAGGTACTGGTGATTTTAAAAACCTAGAAACCAATTTGCTGATCTAAAGAATCCATTATGTAGCATAAAGATCTTTTTTAATCTTCAAAGGACCATATAGCAACCTAAAAACCCTTACAGTAAAAAATGGTTCTTGATAAGGGGTTTTTTTGCCGACACACCTTCACAATGAGGATTTGTGCATTTGTTGTCTTGGTCTGTGGTGACACATGTTGCTGTACTGCCTGCCGTGACCCTCGCACTGTGATGAGGATCAGGATGTAGGAGAAGAGGATGATGGCGAGGGGGAGAGCATAGCAGAAGAGGAAGAGGCAGATGATGTAGGACATGGACAGAGAGTCATGTCCAGGTGCATACCTATAAGTTGAAAACAGGACAGGACAATGATCATAGAGAAAACTCAGGAGACCTGCATAACAGCTGTAAAAAAGTGAAAATCTGTAGAGGTTCTAGTTATCTTGTGCTATGGGAGCTTGTTCGAGCCTTTCAGACTGATCAAAACTGTGAACTCGGCAACAGCAGGTCAAACATTTTGCTACTGAAATCAGTCTGTGCTTACTGAAATTCGAACCACTGCCCATTGTTGAACGACTGGCACCAAAAGCAAGTTGTATTTTTAGTCATAACTGATGTAATACATTCAAACCCCAACCCTAAACCTACCAATCAGTGGAGTAAAAATGCAATTTAAGTGCGAAATTTTCAACCCCTGGATTGAACTCACTATTGTTTCTGTAAGCACGCTATAAATAGCGCTAGAGGGAAAATTGACCATGCTACAATTGGTGAAAAAATGTCTGATGTGGGATGCCGCTTGTCAGTAATTCAGCTGCATGGGGTTGATTTCAGGGTGCATGAACTTTCGGAAGCAATGTGTCATTATCAATGTTAAAATACTTTCTCAAAATATTGCTCTGCTTGTTTAAGTGGTCCTACTTGTAAAAGTTTGGCTCAGCCAGTGGGCTGCATTTGGGGTGGGACTACCTGTTTTTGCAGGGCAAGCATCACTACAACTATTGCTTTTTTCTTTTTAAACCATAACCCCAAGTAATACACTTCGCTCTAAATACACCCAGCACCGTTTGTGCTACGTACATGAATGATACCTAAAATTGTGCAGCTTGTTGAAAAGAGGTGCTATTAGTGCTATTACTTTTCTAAGCAATTGGACTTGCTTGTTAAGACAGGTAAATAAATAAATAAATAAATAAATCTCAAAGACTTACATTGAAGAAGGAACCTAAGCTACAGTATATATAGGGACCACAGTATCATAGAGAATGGGGAGTTGGTTCTTTTGACTTGGGCCAGTTCACCCAAAAACTCCATAGTAACAACCTAGCAATGCCCCAGAAATGCCCAAGCAACGACTCAGAACACCCTAGCAACATAATAGCAACATGCTAAAAGACACTCAGAACACTTTAGCAACCTCATAGCAATGCCCTGGCAAACAATCACAACACCCTAGCATCGTAGCAGCATGGGCAAGCACCAATGTAAAAATCTAATTATTTAAGCAGTCCTGTTTGGTGCCACTAGTGGCACAGAAATGAAACTCTTCACCTTTAAGGAGACTTATTAGCATGCAGTGGCAGGTTTTCTGAGAAACCTTTATTGCTACAATTTTCCATTAACATGCTCCCAGACACTTACCAGTCTATGCAGCATGCTGTGCCATAGGGTTCTGGACCATAGTGGCCCCAATTTGCCAAGGGACCAACGGCAAACACTGTGGCATAACACCACACTCCCAATATCATCAGACGGGCATGAGAATAGGAGAATTTGTTACCTGGTAAAGGAAAGCACAGGCATAAAAGCAACTATTGTCATTCATTGTTAATCACATTCTGTTCTTATACTCATTGTTTGGAAATGTTAATTTTAAACCGAACATCTTATGAATGTGTAGTATATTCCTTTACTACTTTGTAGTTACTAACAGTGTAGGATAGATTACTTCTGAAATGTAATCTGGTACTGATTACAAATGTTCACAAATAGAATTATACAATAATCAGTAACATAATCTTTTAGGTTACATTTACACTTACACTAAATGTATTAAAGAAATATTCCAGGTTCAATACAAGTTAAGCTCTATCGACAGCATTAGTGGCATAATGTTATGTTATGCCACTCCTGCTCCCCATGCACTGCCCGTGCTCATGACCACGGAGGTTGTTCCCCAGTTGCTGCCAGTGCTCACGACCATGGAGGTTGTTCCCCAGTCGCTGCCAGTGCTCACGACCACAGAGGTCGTTCCCCAGTCGCTGCCAGTGCTCATGACCACGGAGGTCATTCCCCAGTTACTGCCAGTGCTCACGATCACAGAGGTCATTCCCCAGTCGCTGCATAAATCCATATCTTCAGAAGCAATATAATAAGTGTGGGTGAGAAATAGATAAAAATGTAAGTCCTTTTTTTACTCTAAATCTCCACTTTCACTTTTACATCTGAAAGTCACTTGTGGTGCCTGTTTAGTTTCACTTCCACGCCTGAAAGTGAAAGTTAAAGTGGAGATCTAGAGTAAAAAAGGATTTAAATATTGATCTGTTTCTCGCCCACACTTACACCTATTATATCGCTTCTGAAGATATGGATTAAACACTGGAGTTGTATAGATTCCTTTTATGTTTCCTTTACATGATTTTTGGAGCTACAAATGTCTGATCACCATTCACTTGCATTGTAAGGACCTACAGAGCTGAAATATTATTTTAAAAATCTTTGTTTGTGTTCTGCTGAAGAAAGAAAGTCATACACATCTGGGATGGCAAGAGGGTGATTAAATGATGATCATTTTTGGGTGAACTGTCCCTTTAAGACCCTGAGTAACCCACCCCCCGATGACTCTTTAAAGTTGAAACTGATAGGTAATTTAATCAACATGAGGTCATGTATTCCTTAAAAAAGCAATTGTAATCTAATTATGCTCATTTAAAAATGTAATGTAATCTAACCTTGTCACAATGTGTTTCCGTCGTGTTTCCAAGCACTCTTATTTTGAAGTGTTTTATGTCCTCTGTCTTCTGTTTCCCCCGGACTACATTTCCCATAATGCACTGCCCTCATCACTGCCATAGTTCCCCATTGTTCTCACCTGTTCTCCATTCCCTCATTAGCCCTTGTGTGAATAAATACCCTCTAGTTTTGTTCCCTCTTTGTCAGTTCTTGTTTGTTGCTATTTGAGTTCACGTTTGTTTGTTTCACTTTCATCATCTTCATTAAAAGCCTGCAATTAGATCCAGCGTCTCCCGTCTCATCTCAGCAACTACTCGTTACAGAAGAACTGACCAACTTGGATCTAGTTTCTGTCAGAATTCTTCTGCTCAAGCAAGGGGACCGTCCAGTTGAGGATTACGTCTGTGAGTTTTTAGAACTAGCGAATTTAGTGCACTATCCTGACCGCTCTCTGGTGGTTTTCTTCCGGACTCGGTCTGAATAGTGCACTGAAGGAACTAATGCCTCCGGCTGATCCTCACTGGACACTCTGTGAGTATGTGGAGAAGGCTCTGGAACTTTGCGGTTCCCCTTACACAGTGGATTATAGCAGGAACCCCGGGCCAAAACCTGCATCCACGGCTCCTTACTCCAAGCCTCCTGCAGCCGATGAGCCAGTGCCCACACGTGCCACGTCCATCCCAGAGCCGGAGTTGCCAGCCTCGTCTGTCCCAGAGCCAGCGTTTATACCTGTTTCAGCCCTAGTGGAATTTTCAGGGGGGCCAACATGGCTCCGCCCTTCGAGCCTCCCACAGCTGTGTTCATGGTAGTCTGGAAGCGGAGGAGGAGAAGGGCTCCTGCTCCCCAGGCACTGCCCATGCTCATGACCACGGAGGTCGTTCCCTAGTCGCTGCCCGTGCTCACGACCACGGAGGTCATTCCCCAGTCGCTGCCAGTGCTCACGACCATAGAGGTTGTTCCCCATTCACTGCCATTGCTCACGACCACGGAGGTCATTCCCCAGTCGCTGCCAGTGCTCACGAGCACGGAGGTCATTCCCCAGTCGCTGCCAGTGCTCACGACCACGGAGGTCGTTCCCCAGTCACTGCCAGTGCTGCTGCCAGTGTTCACGAACATGGAGGTCGTTTCCCAGTCACTGCCAGTGCTCACGACCATGGAGGTCAGTTCCCAGTCACAGGTATGGGTATGTCACAGTGTGTTTCTGTTGTGTTTCCAAGGACTCTTATTTTGAAGTGTTTTTTGTCCTCTGTCTTCTGTTTTCTTGTCTACAGTTCTGCCACCTGCTGTCCACCTGCAAGCTCACCCATGTGCTGTTAAACTGTACTGGCTGCATTATCTCCTCTCTCTCTATCAAAAGTTGACACTCAAAGCCTGACAGAACTAATGAACACTAATGAGTCCAACCTCTCCTCTTCATCTGGAGAGTACTGAGCAAAAAGCTAAATGAAGACTGCCAATCTGAACTGTAAAATGAAATCTAGAAAATCTTATCAGGACAATGAAAGACATAAGGTGATACATTTTACCTTGAGCTGTATCCCAGCCAAACACAATGGATGCATGTGACTGCATCCAATTCTTAATTAAAATATGGAGGTGGGCCGGGGAGGACGATACATGTATTTTGGGGCAGTACCATAGTTTGGGAAGCAGACTTTGAGGCAGCAGACGGAAGACAGAGCGGTAAGATTTGTCAAGCTGGTCAAGCCGAAGAGAACGCCACATACGGCATAGCATAAACAGACCATTTCTCCAAACAGCCACCTGAGAGAGAGAGAGACAGACAGAGAATCAATCAAAGAAGGCACTGGTGACTAATTGTTAGTGGTCACTAACAACTGTCAGTGGTAACTATAATAAAATCAGGAAGTAATCCTGTTTGCATAGTCAGTGACGAGCATGATTCAGAGGTTGCTTTATCCCCTCAAACATTATATTTCGTAGTAAAAGTAATCCATTCGACTCCAGTGGTTATAATTAATGTCTTCTAAAACAATACGATCGCTTTTGGTGAGAAACAGATCAATATTTAAGTCCTTTTCACTATAATTGTTTACTTGAGGTCACTCTCCAATGCGCGTTCATGAGGAGAATCAGTTCATGCTGCCTCTCATGCATTGGCATGTTTAAATGAAAGCAAAACCAATGAAGCTTGTGAACAGTGTTCTCCTTTTTAAACAAATCGAGCTGCACTTCCTGTTGTATTGCGTCAGTTCTCGCATAAACATGCCAACACGCTTACGTCACGCAAGAGGCGTGATTCCCCTCATGGACGCGCACTGGAGAGTGACCACAAATAAACAATTATAGTGAATAGGACTTAAATGTTGATCGGTTTCTCACCCAAAGCGATCGTATCTCTTTAGAAGACATTAATTTAACCACTGGAGTCATATGGATTAATTTTACTATGACTGTCTGTGCTTTTTGGAGCTTTAAAGTGCTGATCACCATCCACTTGCATTGTGTGGACCTATAGCTGAGGTATTCTTCTAAAAATCGTTGTTTTTGTTCTGCAGAACAAGAAAGTTATACACATCTGGGATGGCATGAGGGTGTGTAAATTAAGAGAGAATTTTCATTTTTGCGTTAACTAATCCTTTAAGACAGTATTTTGTGTTTCCGTCTGACTTTCAGTTAATTTGTTGGAATTGTTGCTGTAAATCACAGTAAGTGTGAATGTTCCTTGAAAAGATATATACAGCACAAAAGGTGTGTTTATGTCAACATTTTAATGTGGCATAGAGGTGGCATTAATGTATTTACACAGGAATTCATAATTCAAATATTTTGTGTGTCAGATGCATCTGCCTACTTGTGAGCAAAGGCTGATGGAATCGCCAAGGGAAAAAGAGTAATCGTCATTCCAAGGTCACTAATACACAAATTTATGATGAAGAACTCGGCCGGCTTCAGAGATGTCCTCTTACGATACGCTACAAGGAGCAGTATTCCATTTCCCAAGAGTGACAGAATACCTAAAAATAGGAAAGCAACACATTAAGAAACTAGTCAAATCCACAAGCAGTTTTTCATCCTCTTTCTAACACCCTGTAACTCTTATTTTACTGCTGCCATGTTATCCTTCTGACAGCTCAGCAAGAACTAAAGCTGCTGTAATTTACGCTATCACTTTATGACTATTATAAGAATCCTCCTCAAACTGCCACACATCCCCTCAGCTCAGTTTGCCATTGACCTCTGAAGTTTAGACCTCACAACCAGGGACTAAAAACAGTTCAAGGAACGATTTTTTTTATTTATTTTTTTTTTATTTTTTTTTGCAGAATGTAACCGAAAATAGAAAAAAAAATATTTTAAATTGTTCCAGAGTGAAATTATTATTATTATTTTTTTAAAATTTCCCAATTCGGAATGCCCAATTCCCAATGTGCTCTAGGTCCTCGTGGTGGCGTAGTGACTCACCTCAATCCGGGTGGCGGAGGACTAATCTCAGTTGCCTCCACGTCTGAGACCATCAATCCGCGCATCTTATCACATGGCTTGTTGAGCGCATTACCACAGAGACAGCGTGTGGAGGCTTCATGCTATTCTCTGCAGCATCCACGCACAACTCACCACGCACCCCATCAAGAACGAGAATCCCACATTATAGTGACCACGAGGAGGTTACCCCATGTGACTCTACCCTCCCTAACAGCCGGGCCAATTTGGTTGCTTAGCACGCCCTGGATTTGAAAATGTTATTTTTAAATGCTGGTAACCGGTTATTTAATTCTGATATTTTTTTCATGAAACCAAAGGCCAAAGGGGTTTTCACAGTACATTTTTGGAATTACACCACTTGCCTGAAAAAATTAAACATGTGCTTTGATCCTGAAGGAAACTGCTGCATCACACATTACTTTGCCTAATACCCCACTGTGGATGTTGCATTCTTTGAATGAAGACCTTTTTAACAACTATGGATAATCCAGATACAAGGAAAACATTATTAGAGGTAAAAAGTACTTTTCTCAGTTGTTTCCAAATCTTCAATGAATTATTGTTAGAAATGATGCAATAATACAGATTTGATGCTGCTGGGTTTTGACTGAGATGCAGATCAGTAATTAAAATTATATTTAACTGTTAATTAACTGTATGCTTGTTATGATTTCTATGCTGATAAATCCACCACACAGGAAAACATTTAATTGCTTATTTTCGCTTATTTTGGTGAGGCAAGTGGCTTGTTTTTCCAGACCAGGTTGCTTGTTTCTCTTGTGAGATCTGGCATCACTGCAATTGGCATTTCACCCATCCCTTAGCGCAGAGTACTGTCATTTTAAAAAGAACGTTATTAACTGTTCTTTTATTTTGTTCTAACCGGTTACCAGTTGGAAAGGAGGCTGCGGAACTTCTTAACTGGAACGAAAAAAATACAGTTTTTGCTCCTGAAATGAAAAATATTTCGTTTTTAGTCCCTGCTCAAAACACTTGTACGCTTCAGGGCAATTGATATTGTTCACACATGACACACATTTGTAGGTTCTTTTGAGTAACACAGGAACCATGCAGAGCACCCTATCAACGCCTTGGCAACCACCCAGAACACAACTGCATATGCAAACTAATGCCCTGGCAACCACCTACAACATCCAAGCCTTGTTTGCATGGGAGAGCGCCCCTCAAATGTTCCTCAGAAAATGTAAAATCAAGTCAAATCTGTTTAGAATTCAAAGCTACAGATGATGATATTTGTTCCTTGATCATGCTTTTTACATTTAATCTTAATTTGTTTGTGAACTCATTCATAAAGATAAAAAAGATGAATGCTAAAAGTAACAGTTGTGGTCACACTGTGAATTTGGCGACAGTATGTCGAAATTTCTGCTGCTGAAATCAGTCTGTGTTTACCGAAATTTTAATCACTGCCTCCCAGTGGCCAATTCTGGAGGTGCTGTTGAACATATGGGGTGTGATCTCCACACGGCAAAACGAGTTGTATTTTTTGCTGTAAATGATGTAATACAGTGAAGACGAATGCACATTTTAATAACACGAACCCCTTACCCAAACCCCAACCCTAAACCTAACCGTCAGTGGAGTAAAAATATTATTTTAGAGTGCAAATGCAACCTCTGAATCGTGCTCACCATTGTTCAAGTGAATGGGATTACTTCCTGGTTTCCATGGGACCAGAACCCATGACTCTGTGGCTGCTTACACAACCCGCTATCACTAGTGCTGGGAAATGTTATCATGTTTGAATTAATGCAAAAATATCTGATGGAGATCCCGTCTTTGTCAGCGATTGAGCAGAATGGGGTTGATTTCAGGGTACATGAACTTTCAGAAGCAACATGTTGATTTTCCGTGTGATCATGTTGATGGCACAGTGGGTATTGCATGTGCTCATTACATATAAGAGCTTTGGGTCTGAGTCCAGCCTGGGTCATGTCCCAGTTGCATTTCCTTTCCCTCTACTATCCTGCCTCGCTTGACTATCCAATAAATTAAGTCTAAATGCCCATAAATAACATGAAAAAGTATCAGTTGTAAGTGAATGGACTCACAGAAAGTTGCATATATGGAACCCATGAAGACATCGTGCTCCTTTGGGATTGTGGAAATAAAATGGGCAGTTTCCACGGGATGCCCCATCTGCAGGGAAGATGAAAGACAAGAAGTCTAAATGAACAGTTTGAAAATGATGAGGCAGAAGCACTGGCAAATCAAAAACAAGTATTAGCCATTTATGACTGAGCTAAGGGCTTTTAGGGATGAATCAAGGGACTTTGTGGTTCAATTAGCTTTTTGGTGAGTCCATTACAATTGAGTGTAGCAGCTCATCTCTCGGTGAAGAGAGAACAGAGGTGCAGCCAGCTTCCCGCTCACAGCTAATGCCAAAACAAAAATGGCCTACTGTATTATGTTATGGAACAAAGCAGTGGTAAAGAATAGATTATTGCAGGAGGAGAGAGAGAATATGAGTGTTTCATCAGCTATGGACACTTTTGGTCATACAGACTTAAATTCCCTGTAGAACTCATTTTTCACACTCTCACTAGTTTAATTTCTGAACAGCCATTTTTCTGAACCAACAAATGTCATTTTCATTTTCTCAGACTGTGTTTTGTTTGATAACGTTATGTGGTGGAAATTAAATTTTAAACATTTTTGGAATAAAATAACTGACCCCTTTGTATTACTAAGGCTTATCCCATGCATAGCTAATTAGTTAACTGGAATTAATTGAAAATAACACACAACTAAAATGTTCTGTTCACAAGTTACATTTACCTCGATTCTTCACACATCACGTGTCTCATATTTCATCTAAGCATACTCTTAACTGATGTTAACTGTTGTCTCCTTGGTAACCAAATAATTTATACAATACATTTTGAAATTATGTTTATTTCATTTTTTGCTTAGGTTATTATAGTTTTTTTTCATTGTACTTTTTATAATAATAATCATAATAATTATTATTATTATTATTTTGAAAAGTGGACATTTAAAAAGTAAAATAAATGATAAAGGCATGCTACAAAGTTTCCAAGACCTATATAAGTATAACTAAAGCAATCTGTAGTTAAAAAAACAAACACCTAAATGCAGAAGAAGCAGAGAGACAAAAGATAATATCCTTTGCTTCTGCTGGCTTTCTTTCTTCATTATTAGAAGCACAAACCAACGAGATCTTAAGAGTATTCATAGATATTCCTATATAAAGTGTGGTTCTAACACACATACATCTGCTTATGTTTGCATTGATATATACAGTATACTGTATATATATATATATATATATATATATATATATATATATATATATATATATATATATATATATATATATATATATATATATATATATATATAAGGCACGTGCCTGTCGTTATATATTGAGCTGAGCATGTTAATGTCCATTAAAGCATAATGGACCTAACCTTAGAACTTTAAAACAGACATAACACAAGAAGGGCAAGATTGCCAGATCACCACTTCATAGCCTCAGACTAACCAGAAACAATGACCTAGTATCAATAACACAGATTTTTAATAAATACATTAACTTACCTTTACTTGAACACAAAATCCATGCACTCTCTTTGCGAATGAACATCTCCATCACTTATTGTAAAAGTCGCCGGCTTGTTGAAGTTTCGATAGCCCCTCTTTCTCAATTTTTAATTAAAATTAACCAAATCCACGTAGGTTGTCGATGCTTACACTACATCCATTTTAGCACTTAATAACGCATTAGTTACATGAACTTGAACGTGCTGACACAAAACTAAAATTTAGCTTATCAGATAGTGTGCTTCTGATTGGCTAACTCATTTTAGTAAGCATGCTTACCTTGGCCATTTGTAGTAACGGGTGTGACTTTGAATGAACGTACAGTGTTGAATGAAAGGGTGGTAAACAATGCTTTGAATCAGAGAACATAACATAAAGTGCTTATACCTGAGGGTGATGCCAAAGCGAATAAATGAACAACTGTCTGTGCTGCTCAACAGAGATGAAAGATGACGAATTTGAATGAAAACAGAAGTTTATATTAATATTTTTAAATATTTCATAGTGTCATGTTTCCTTTCACCCTTCTGTTAGGTAAGCACTGCTTACCTTGCTTATATGGATGGCACGTCTCTATCTATCTGTCTATCTATCTATCTATCTATAGAGAGAGAGAGAGAGAGAGAGAGAGAGAGAGAAAATATAAAGGCCACATGTTTGAATAGTTTATTCAGGGGGGAGACATAAGGATATTGGTGGGCTGAAATCCATTCCTGAAGCCTCTTGCTCTTTGTAACTGATGGAGTCAGTGACCAAACTGTGCTACCGGCTTGCTTCTTCCAGGCTGATAAATGCCAACTCAGCTGTTATGAAACATTGGATTGATGCTGAGTGTGTTCCTGAGGTGTAGGGAGCACAGCTTGCATTTCTGACACTGTAAAGTGAGTCACCTTTATTCACATGCTACCAGGTACAAACAACATGCACAATGTAAATAGCATCAAATAGAAAAGCAGAATGGTTTCAATAATGCATATTAGAGTAAGGGATAATGTACAGTCAGCTGGTAAATTTTCCAAAATAAACCCTGGCAGAGTGATCAGGACCCCACTAAATATAGCTTCTTACCAAATAAATATATTGAAATTAAATATTGTAATTTTTTAGTTACATGAGAAGAAAGAGAGTGGAGTAATAAGAGAGACATGAAACTAGCAGATATAGGAAATCTGTAACCTGGGACAAACAAACAATGATTCAGTTTAGTGGGCATAAAAAAGCTGTTTAATATAAACAATTAACATATTAATAAGTCATGGTTCAGTTGTTCATTTTTCGTTGTTCAATTGTGAATGTGTAAATAGGATATGCTTTTATTATTGATGGAGTATTAATGATTTTGTGAGAGTGTGTGAGCTTTCAAAATGATTGTTGATTTCCAGGCCTAGAAAAGTTGTTTAAATTTTAAAGTTATGCTTACATTCAAAATATTTCATTGGCTTTGGCTATGTGCAATCGCTATAAAATTTATTTTATAAATCTTAATCCAGTAATCACAAGCAAGTGAAAAAGATTTAAAGGTCTGGAAACCATGTGAATTAATAAGATGTAAAGAAGGAAACATTTTGTTTTGAATGAATGCATTGAATGAATGAATGAACAAACGAATGAACAAACAAAAGAATAAATAAATAAATAAATAAATAGAGAATTGTGATTAACCATTTCAATCTATTATCCCAAAATTAAACCAAAAAGTTATTGACATTAACCTATAAATGTACAGTGTGGCCCAAAGGTCTGAGACCACTTGTGAAATAACAAAAAATTGACATTTGAGATTATCAGCATTTCAATTAAAATGTACAATTTTGCATGAATATCAGAATGTATTAGTATATGTCTCCTTTTTGCTTTATTGACAGCATGCAGTTGAACTGACATGCACTCCACAAATTGTACAAAACCTGATGATCATGTTATCAGCATAATTTGAGAATGATCAAATCTTGCGTGCATCCTGTATGCTTCAACGAAAGCAAGAAAATCTGACCTTTTGTAAAAATATGTTGGTCAATGTCACACATTTTCTTACATTTAATTAGTGACCTAGAAATGTAAATATTTTTTTTATATTTCTTCTTCATTTAACATCATAACTAACCTTTTTTTTTTATTTGTCAAAGTCCTCATATTTCAGTCTCAGACTTTTGAACCCCATTGTGTATGTCAAGTCAACACCAACAAAAGCAAAAAACAAATATATAAAAAAATAAAAATACAAAAATAAAAATAAGTACAGCTATATAAAACACACACAAATACTGTATGTATTGGAACTTTCTACTTGAAGAATATATTGCATGTCGAGTTAGCAGAGTAATAAATACACAGGTGCATCACTGATTTTCAATGTGTGCCACTGACAGCTAAATCCAGCAAAAACATAAACATGTCCAACATACTGTTTTGTTCATGTTTGCACAGTCTGCTCTCAATGGGCCAGCAGACCACTCTGAAATCACTGCATGCAGCCAAACATCAGTTTCCTGTTTTTTTTTTTTTTTTTTTTTTTTTTTTTTGTCTTTCTTTCTTTATTTTTATGTATGTAATCTGATTTCAAAGTAAATCTACTTTTATTTGACCAAAGGACAAACGCTGCTTTTGGAATTTTCTGATATTTCATGGAATTATCTTGTAATGTTCTGATCTTAAAATAATGCCATAATTTGATAATTTCAGCTATCAAAGCTAAGAATTTACAATTCAGCAGCCATTAAATAATTAAGAAAAACATTTTATAGCTGATGTACATTCTAAAGAGGAAAGATTCAAAGCTTTAGCCTTATTTGGTTTGTCAGGGTACATCCACCATCACACTGCTGTTTGCATTAAATTATGAAATGGCAAAATAAGTAGGAGAGGCTACGCCTTCTCATCTGATCTCCTCTCTCTCTTTTGCAGTGAGAGGACTTATTACCCAGCTCACACAGAGCATGTCTCCAAACCTGTATTCAAATTGTGAATGAGAAATTCCATCAAAAATCTGCCTGAATGCCAACAGTATTTTCCTCATGACCTGAATAGAATGCAAAACTATATATATATATATATATAAACTATACTAATAAGCTTCGAAAACAGAAATTAGTGCTCTCATGAGACCAGACAGATGGATTAAAAAGAATAGAACAAGAGAAGACTCTAGAAATAAGTTTAGATTAGGGGTGTTCTATTTCTATCCCCCACCCCCACCCCCCTTCTGATTTCTATTGATCATACTTACGAGTTAGGGAATTTGCTAACACTTTACATTACTGTTCCCTTTTGTAAAGGGTTTATAAAGGGGTTCATTAATAATTAATAAGTCATTTACAAATGATATGCTGTTACAACAACATGCATAAAAAGGGTGACTTTCATGCAGTACCTGCCAAATAGAGAGCCATTTTACCTCACATGTTATAAAAACTTAATAGCATGTATTTAACAGTAACAACCTATGAAAATGTACCTAAATGTAAAATAGACACAAATTCAGAATTTTTAAGGAGCTTCCAACATTAAAAAAACTGTACATAAAGTTCAGTATGGCTTAATAGTCATCGGGCTTTATTTTATGACATGTGCTGTGAATGAGCATGAAGACTCAGAGTAGCACTATTCTTTTGGCGTGACAAGGAAAGTGACAACACAAGAGAGTGAAGACATTACAGCAATGAATATAAAGACAAAGCAGACTGTAACAAAATGACATAATCCCTCCTTTAATCTCACTATAATAACATATTTTTGCTGCATTGTGACATAAATAATGAATTAGGCCATTTTATGTTTTGGATTTAAAGAATGTTCTGGGTTCCGTAAAGTTAAGCTCAATCGACAGCATTTATGGCATAATGTTGATCACCACAATATTTTATTTCAACTAGTTCCAAAAAAATGGGTTACAGTGAAGCACTTACAATAGTGTGAATGGGGCCAAATTTTGGAGGGTTTCAACAGAGAAATGTGAAGTTTATGATTTTATAAAAGCACTTGCATTTTTTTTTTAAAGAAAAGGAGCAACGAGTCGAAATAATTTTTTTGTGGTAATCAACATTATGCCACAAATGCTGTTGATTGAGCTTACCTTGTATTGAACCTGGAACATTCCTTTAAGTATGAATAGTATTTATTATGTATTTATAACATGTAAGTTAAAATGCTTTCTATTTGCCAAGTACTCCATGAAAGTAGCCCTTTGTATTCTTGTTGTTATAACTGCATATTAATGAAGTATTAAGCATCTGTAAATGGCTCATTAGTAATTAATGAAGCCCGTGATAAACCCTTAACAAAGGGAACATTAATGTTTTACCAGATTTCAAAATCTCTAACCCTTTAAAAGAGCAATATTTAACACTGACAGCAAGCATTTAAAATGGGTACTGCAGTCCAAATTCAAAATATTGGAGAGATTTGTCTCCCCAACCCCCTCCTCCCCAGACTCAAAGCTCAGGCGGGTTGCCAGGTTGAGGACACGCAACAGGAATGAGCAAACTGACAATGGCAAGCGACGAGCCTTACACTGTAAATTGATCAGCGAATTTATACGTTTTCAATGTTTTTATTGTTTGCAAATTATAAACCAGCTCATGTGGATTTTTTATAACTCTGTCAATGTTAGCTAGATGTATTGCTGGCTTCCATGGCTGCAGCTCGCTGTGTTTGTCTGCTAACTTGTTTCAAATCTGGCAACCCAAGATGTCGAAATACTATTGGGAAATGGGCAGTGGGCGGGATCACACAGGCCAAAACATAAACAGAAATTCCGTCCTGGAATGGACATTTCAAAGTAGAATATACTCGCTGTATCACTGTTTTCAGAGAAGCCAGTATTTCAACTTAGCATGTTTCTTAAATCTCTGATAACATATTATGATAATTTTATGCTTTAGTACAGTAAATATATTACATATTGCACCTTTAAGTACTAATTTTACTGCATAATTTGTTCTGAAGCATTTGTGCTACAGACATGAATGATACCTCAAACCAAGCAGTTTGTTGAAGAGAGGTGAGAGGGACTGTCTTCAGCGCCGTAGCTAGACCCTGGCTGATAGGGCTGAAGCCCCGGATCTTTTGTTGATAGCACCGAATGTTTTTTTGTGCTGAGTGAAAAAAAAAGTTAGGCTTAATGTTAATTACATCAGGGTAACAAAAGCAACAAGGCAGGCTTCAATTCTGCTTCAAATGAAAAAGAATTCAAATCAGTAAGCCCAACCTGCATTAATCATCAGACACGTTATGAAGGAATGCCTCGAGTGGGAGCTTTATGTTTTCTCTCACGGGGGTGCAGCTTTTCTGTATCAGAGGCACTGAGGTTTTATTATGTAAGCATTATTTCTAGATATATAATCTATAAACCTCATTTCTAATCTTCATTTTTAACAATCCACACACCAAGTAGATTTTAATGTATGCGCCAGTCATCTTGTTCGGTTAATCGGGTTTAGTCGGGAGTCAGGACGAGGGAATAAAGAATGTTTATTGCAATGGAATTTCCTCAAATGCAACTCAAAATAGCAGCACAGTGAGTTATACGCCTAAATATCACAATACAAAGGTTTTAAAATGATAAAATCTCACATTAAAGTCGAACAAAAATGGCTGCCTTTATATGCGCTCTGCCTGTGCTGGTTCACATTTCCATGTCATGTGCGTGGAGTTACACTGCTGTGTTTAAATAGTCTCTTTGGGGTGCCTACATTTTTAAATGGTTTAAAATTAAATGACACTAAACTTGTCAAATTATTGTACTTAAGTCTGCACACCACAGCAAAAAAACAAAAAAACAAAAAAAAACTCTCTTACCGTTTATCAAGCGCTGAAACTTTGCTTTGTTAAAAACAACCTGGAATCATGTTTAATGACTCAACGCAGGTGTTTCAAGATGCATTTATAAAAATTAAAGTTATTTTTAACTTTACTTAGTGATCCCACTATGGCATTTTATTGCCATGCAAATAATAATAATAAGAAGAAGATTTCGATAATAAATTTGTAATATTTTGTATAAAGTAAAAATTATGAGAAAATTACTAGCATTATGAGATTAAAGTTGTAACAGTTTGTGAATAAAGTAGTAGCATTACGAGATTACATTTTGTATGAGAATAAAGTAAAAATTAATAGAAAAAACTCGTAGAATTTTGAGATTATAGTCATAATATTTTGAGAATAAAGTTAAAATTATTATAATAAAATCATAGCATTGTGAGAATAAAGTAGTATATTGTGTGAATAAAGTATAAATATTAGAGAAAAAATCTCAATATTAGGCCAAACAGAGCAACATTATCACAACAATAGAACGGACGCCGAGACAGCAGCTTCATAAATGCAAGAGATGATTTTGCAGTAAAGAAATCCTTGGTCTTTAGGTGCTTCAGCACAAGTTATTAGTATCTGGACTCTGCAGCGGTTATGTAGGAAATTTAATTTATCCAGGAGAAAGAACCAGACAGATTCGAGCAGTCCCACTCTGCGTTGTTATTGGGTTTTCCTGTCTAAAGCAATATTGTAACTGAGGGGATGTTAGCACATACAATATCTTGATATGGACTTATATATATTTCACAGCAGTTCCAATTATTTTTCGCTTCACTTGAGTGTGAGCCTTTATCTCGTGCCTCCCTTGACAGGCGCCCACATGTTGAAAACTCCTGTGCCATTGCACGCCTCATTCATAAACAGAGAGCTCATAAAAACTTCCCACAAATTCGGCTCAGTTGCATAGCCGTTATCTCCATGGTAGTGGTGTTTGTAAAGACCCAGTTGCTCCACTTCGCTGTTGTCCACCACATCACTTTGATGTCACTTTCCTTTCGATTTATTCTCAAAATATTACGACTTTACTCTCATAATGCTTCCGTTTATTGTGCGCCTGATGTTTGCTTATATAAAGTTCTGAACCGGTGTCAGTGTTGCGCATAACATAATTATTATTTGACAGGTAGGGTGGTCATTTTTTAAGTCATGGAAGGGAGAATTCTTCTTATTTTTATATTATAATATGGCCTGTGGGCTAAGCCTCGGATGACACTGAAGTCTAGCGACACCCCTGCTTGTCTTTGTTCCAAATTGCATATAGACTGCATATAAGTTCCCATTAGCTACATATCCACAAATGTGACACACTCCATTTTAACCAGATGAAGTGTTCTGGAGAAACTCGACTTTAGTTTCAGCCTTCCAGTTATGTCAATTTGATGATGAAATCCAAACATTAAATATTGTTTTAATGCCCTTTAATGCTTTGCGGCACAACGCTCTCTCTCCAACATAGCGTGAAAAAACATGAATGAATATCAGATGTTAAATTGAAAGAGTACAACTTACTGAAATGGGTCATATATCTTGTAATTGGCCAATCTGTTAATGTTGAAAATAAATGGAGAACATATGCTGCTATATCTCACTCAATAGTGCACCCAGTCTATTCAATCATGTTTCATTTGCTAGTCTTTCACCACAAATCACACGCTCTATTTGCACTTTGTCCATTGCCTCAATGAAACCAAAGTCAATCCAAATAAATACTAATAAATCCAAATAAATACTAATAAATAAATAATTAAATAAAACCAAATAATCCAAAAAATAAGTGGTAAAAAGTTTTCTTTTTACCACTTATGTTTTTCTCTTCTCCCTGAAGCTTTGCCATAGTTGTTGTTTATCACACATTTTTGTTTCCAGAAAATGTAAAAATGTCGTTTTGTCTGCTTTACATCTAATTTAATGTTTTAGAGAAACATAAATGAGAAATATGAAAACATAAAAAACAAAAAACTGTTTGTTTTTATGGTTACGATGATTATATAATTTGCATGGCACATCTTTAACTAACACTAATTACTATACACTGAACATTCTGTAGTCCGATTAGGGCATGATGTAGTTGTACAAACATTAACGTAAGATAATGAATTCACTCCTAAACATTAGCTACAGTGTTGCTGTTATTATGTAAATAAACATAACATAGTTGTCTTTGAGCTGTGCTTTGAGCCTTATTAGCATTTCCATGTTTTTGGTCCTTTAGTTTGCGGTGCATTTAAAGTGATTAATGTTGTATTTTAAGTAGCTTACATGAGCTGTCAGGAGAGTTATTAGCTCTAATGAAATGCTAGAGCCAGACAGAGGTGTTAAGGACATTGTAGTCATTATGATATTTTAACCTTGGAACCACATTGCTGTGGCTGAATGCGTTATCATGGGCATAGACATAAAACAGATACTAAGGCAAGCATAACTACTTAAAGTTGGGGCTTTCAACAAACACTGAGTATTTAACATTGGTGTGTAGCTCCACTTCTGCTATGGACATGAATAATTCCTCAAATCATGTGGCTTGTTAAGGGGACATGTGCTATCCCTTTACAATCAAACTTCCAGTATTTTCCTGGTAGACAAATTGACATGGGCCAGTAAACAATCACCCAGAAAACCCTAGCAATGCCCCAGCAAACAGTCAGAACACCTTACCAAAAACCTAGGAAAGCCCTAGCAACCAACCAGGACACCCTACCAAAAACCTAGGAAAGCCCTAGCAACCAACCAGGACATCCTAGCAAACACCTAGCAAGCACCCAGAACTCCAAAGCAACTCTCTAGAAACCACCCAGAACAACCTAGCAAAGCCCTAGCATCCACCTAGAACACCCAAGCAAACACCTAGCAACCACCCATAACACCAAACCAACAAACCATAGCAACCCTTTAGTAAAAACCTGGAACACCCTAGCAAACACCCAGAACATAATAGCAACGCCCTAGAAATCAACCACAATAACCTAGAAATGCCATAGCAACCACATAGAACACCTGAGCAAACACCTAACAACCACCCAGAACAATCAGCAAAAACTTACGAAAGCCCTAGCAACCACCCAGAAGACCCTAGCAATGCCCTCATTCTGAGATGCTATTCTTCTCACTACAATTGCACAGAGCGGTTATCTGAGTTACCGTAGACTTTGTCAGTTCGAACAACTCTGGCCATTCTCTGTTGACCTCTCTCATCAACAAGGCATTTTCATCCACAGAACTGCCCCTCACCGGATGTTTTTTGTTTTTGGCACCATTCGGAGCAAATTCTAGAGACTGTTGTGCGTGAAAATCCCAGGAAATCAGCAGTTACAGAAATACTCAAACCAGCCTGTCTGGCACCAAAAATCATGCCATGCTCCAAATCACTGAGATCACATTTTTTCCCCCATTCTGATGGTTGATGTGAACATTAACTGAAGCTCCTGACCCATATCTGCATGATTTTATGCACTGCACTGCTGCCACATGATTGGTGCCAGATGGGCTGTTTTGAGTATTTCTGTAACTGCTGATCTCCTGTGATTTTCACACACAACAGTCTCTAGAATTTACTCCAAATGGTGCCAAAAACAAAAAATACAGTGGGGGGCATTTCTGTGGACAGAAAGGCCTTGTTGATGAAAGAGGTCAACGGAGAATGGACAGACTGGTTCGAACTGACAAAGTCTACGGTAACTCAGATAACCGCTCTGTACAATTGTGGTGAGAAGAATAGCATCTCAGAATGCTATTCTGAGATGCGGGTTGGCGCTGTTTTGGCGGCACAAGGGGGACCTACACAATATTAGGCAGGTGGATTTAATGTGGCTGATCAGTGTATAGTGTATATAAATATATATATATATATATATATATATATATATATATATATATATATATATATATATATACACACTGCCGTTCAAAAGTTGGGGTCACCTGACTGAAATGTTCTCATGATCTTAATAATCTTTTGATTTGAAGGCGTATGCTTAAATGTTTGAAATTAGTTTTGTAGACAAAAATATAATTGTGCCAACATATTAATTTATTTAATTACAAAACTAAAATTTTATAAAAAAAAAAAAAAAGTTTTTGAAATTGATGACTTGGACCGAATAATTAAGATAAGCAGCTAATAAGGGCCCAGTATTGATGGGAACTCCTTCAATACTGTTTAAAAAGCATCCCAGGGTGATACCTCAAGAAGATGGTTGAGAAAATATCAAGAGCGCATTTCTGCAAATTCTAGGCAAAGACTGGCTACTTTGAAGATGCTAAAATATAACATAGTTTTGATTTATTTTTGATTTTTTTAGTCACAACACAATTCCTGTAGTTCCATTTCTGTTCTTCCATAGTTTTGATGACTTTACTATTATCCTTAAATGTGAAAAATAATAATAATAAAGAATGAGTAAGTGACCCTAAACTTTTGACTGGTAGTGTATATATATATATATATATATATATATATATATATATATATATATATATATATATATATATATATACACACACACCGTATACACAGTGTGTATATGCATGGTTAATTACATGTTATACTTCGCATTTGGCACGGTTTCTTTCCCTACTGTCTGCAAATCTCTTAGAACAGGCCTGCAAACCCACCAGTTGAAAATTATTGTCTCATTTTACCCTCAACATAATCAGATAGAGGGTGGTCAAAATGTGGGCTTTAAAAATTATGGACAGGGAAAGTGAACGGTCTATCCAAGAGCTCAGCTTGACATTCAAATTTCATCTGATTAGTGCTCTTTTTTTGTGTGTCCGGAGTGCGTCAAAGTGGTCAGCTAGTATAGCCCAGTCTGGGGTAATTTATGCCCAAGGGTGGCGTTCCGCTGGCTAAGGCATCAGAAGGACAGAGCTTTAAAAGTGCTGATGACATCAGGAAGACCACACCATTCTCAACCGCCTAATTTCTGGGTGGTAAAGTGTGTGTTTTGTTATGTGCATGTTAATGTAAAGTAAAGTGTCATGTATTATTGTGTTTGTTTAGTGTCTCTGCCTGTTGGGAAGAGCTGCTTGTGCATGACATGGAAATCATTGTGTTAGATTTCCAGAACATTTCATATTTGACCTTCAGGGGTCCCAGTGAATAATTACATTATCGGGCAGGCATCACTGCACAGAGTAGCACATATTAAAGAGTACATACACAGAGGGGTCCCAAAGGCTACATTGAAAATTTGGGATTTTTACTGTACATTTGAATGTGGAACATTCTCAAATCATGCTGGATGACATGTATCAGGTTTAGCTCAAACTTGTGGAGTCCATGCCATTTCAGTACGTTGTCATTCAAAAAAAGGGAAAATTCTGAAATTCCTAAAAAATTTAAATGTAAAAGTTTACATAAATTTGTAAAGTTTGGCATTAATTTACAAAAGTATACAAAATAGAAGCATCTTCTCTAAAGATCTCAGATTTTGGACCCCACTGTATTTTCAAGCATGGCTTCGTAACTATTATTATGTGTGGTATGGTTTTAGCCAAATCCTCCTGCCAGTGGAAACTATGCTTCATGAGAGATCTTATATAATTCCAGTGACATGTTCTGGGTTTGTTGCCACATGTAGCATGACACATGTTAGCATGCAGTGTGTCAGATCTTTCACAGACCACTGGCCGTTCAGCAGGGTTGACGGAGTCAGAGAAAATGCTTCATGCTGTGTTGGCTGGCTTACTCAAGTGGGAGATTAAAGCCACTGTAGATGCTTTTGTATTCTTAAGTGTTGGGAACTTTTACAATCTCATATTAAACTATTTAAAATTTTGAGCATGCTTTTCTGGTTTGTCTGTTTAATAGTAAAAATTAAGTTTTAATACAGATATTATCATCATTATCATTAGTGCTGGATGAATATACTGTATCATCCAGGGGTGTTACCAGTACAACAATGTAACTAACTGCTTAAAGGAATAATTCACCAAAAATGAAAATTCTTTCATCATTTCCTCATGCCATGCCAGATGTGTATGACTTTCTTTCTTCTGCTTAACACAAACAAAGATTTTTAGAAGAATATCTCAGCTCTGTAGGTCCATACAATGCAAGTGAATGGTGATAAAAATGTTGAAGCTCCAAAAGCACATAAAGGCAGCATAAAAGTAATCCATACGACTCCAGAGTTTTAATCCATATCTTCAGAAGCGATACGATAGGTGTGTGTGAGAAACAGATTAATATTTAAGTCCTTTTTTACTATCAGTCTCCACTTTCACTTTCACATTATTCTTCTTTTGTTCTTGGCGACTCGCATTCTTCATGCATATCGCTACCTACTGGGCAGGGAGGAGAATTTATTGTCAAAAAGCATAAGTCAGATCACTTATCAAAGTAATTGCACTCCTCTCCCTAGCAAGCTGCATTCAAAGGAGTGTTCAAATCCCTTTGTATATTTTATAGCTTTCTTACAGCTTATTATATTTTATTGCAACCTGTTCTTGTACTTATGTTTTCTACTTTATTAACTTATTCTTTATATAATTATTATTTCTTTTATTTTAAATGTTTACTTTAAATGGGAACTTGTAGAAAAATACTTTTCATTGTCAACAAGTAGCTCCACTGTTTGCTTTGTTTAAATATTGCACAATTAGCCAGGGCCATTTCTATCTGTAAGCAGTATAACTGGCCGCTTAGGGCCCCCGAGCCACAAGGGGGCTCTTTTTAATTTTAATAAAGCAAGGTCTTTTTTTTAATTTTAAATATACTAAAATTTGCAAGACTCGGGTTGCTGTTATGGTTCAGTTAGACATTTATAGGGGGTCCCTTGTGGCTCAAGAGGGAAGGAAGAATGAACTGTAACTGCTCTATTGTGTGGACAAACACCATTGGTTTATAGTCAGTGTTAACATGTTGTACCATTGAAATAAACAGCAAATCTCTGAATGACTTGTGTATAGTTGTCTCTGCATATTATGCTGGGATAAAAAAGTTTTAAACTTAAAATTATAATCTCCTAACCTTGCTTAATATGCAGAGACAACTATGCGTAAGACTATATCGAAACATTGCTCTGTTTGTTTAAGCAAATTTGCAACTGAAGAAAATAAAAATGTAACATAAGAGTCCTACATTCTCATCTATATGGGAGTCCGGGTCTAGTTGTCACATAGGGAGGTTGTCAGGAGGGCTAAATATTACTAACTATAAGGTTTTAAGTCTAAAGTCCAATTACACAAATATGTGTTTTCTCTAGCAGTGGTTTTGTATGTTGGTTTAAAACACTTATTTAAAGGGGCCTGGGTAGCTCAGTGAGTATTGACGCTGACTACTACCCCTGGAGATGCGAGTTTGACTCCAGGGTGTGCTGAGTGACTCCAGCCAGGTCTCCTAAGCAACCAAATTGGCCCAGTTGCTAGGGAGGGTAGAGTCACATGGGGTAACCTCCACGTGGTCACGATTAAGAGGTTCTTGCTCTCAATGGGGTGCATGGTAAGTAGCGCATGGATTGCCGAGATTAGCATGAGCCTCCACATGCTGTGAGTCTACACGGTGTCATGAGCCACGTGATAAGATGCGCGGATTGACTGTCTCAGAAGCGGAGGCAACTGAGACTGAGGTGAGTAACTGCGCCACCATGAGAACCTACTGTAGTAAGTAGTGGGAATTGGGCATTCCAAAATTGGGGAGAAAAGGGGATAAAAAATAAATAAATAAACACACACACACACACACACACACACACATACACACACACACAAACACCACTTATTAAAAATAAAATTCTATCATATATAGGCCTACTGTAACATTTCAATATCATCATATTTTTGTAATAGATGTTGGGTAAACAAAGGAACACAATAAAACACACAGGTATACATTTAGGGTTTATATCAAGGGTTTATTTTATAATGACGGTAGATTTGAACTGAAAGAGTAAGGCATGATTTAAGGACAAGGGTACAATTCATAAATTTACTAAAGGTTGGGGTATGTTTTTCGGGAGGCAGGTTGTCACATATTTTGAATGGCATAAAACTGCATAGGGCACCTGCTCTCTAGGGGGGCACATCTTACCCTAGAGGGGCACCAGAAACACCTCTGGCTGCCCTTCCTCGCACGTTATATTTATTCAGTTGCTGAACACAGATGATCGCCTCGCAGCTTGCACCACATCAGATTGTCACCTCGCGCACACCTTTAGTTTTTAAGAAAAGGAGGGACTAGTTAAAATAAATGTTTGTGGTAATCAATATTATGCCACAAATTCTGTCAATTGAGCTTAACTTGTATTGAATCTTGAATATTCCTTTAAAGTCTGACCTAAAACCTGCAGAATTACACCTTGTTTTGTTATATGTATAGGGTATTGTATAGAATAGGTTTTGATTAATTAACAAGGTTATAATTTCATGTTCAAGGGCAAAACCTTGATAACTTAATGAAATGTACCAAACCCCAACAGGTGCGGATCTACCGGGGTGGCATGGGGTGGCAACCGTCACCCTAAGATAAAGCTTTGCCACCCCATCTGCCAACCTAGCATTTTGTATCACAATTTATAGAATATAAATGTGAGTATATTATAGTTGAAGCTGACTTAATGTAAGAGTTTATTTATGTTTAACTGTCTCTACTCTCTAACAGCAAGCAAAAATTACAACAGCGGTTTTTGACTATTGTGACTGATTGCGTGATTGATTACAGCTGCGACCAATCACATGTTTGGTTACTGTGGCATGTTATTCTGCATCTGAAAGGCATAGTGGCCAAGTTCACTTATTACTAGCAACTTTGGGCTTGTTTATAGCCTGCCCATATTTATAAGTTGCTTATAATTATGGGCACGTGCGGGTTACTGTTTTGTGGGCTTATTTTCAGAACACAGTTATGTTTTTTGGGCTTTCAACACACCCGCTCTATGCAACTTTCGGCATTCGCGGTTTTGTGTATAACCACCTTTTTCAACGGCAGCTGGATGTGAGTGGCACGGTCACAAGGGAACCCAGTTTATATTTCCTCAACCATGATAATAATGACAACATGGACAGATATATTGAAAAATAGTAGGTTAAATGTGAATTTATCTGTTGTTTCCAGGTCATAACTGTATGATTACTGTATTAGATATGATGTATTAATACACATATGATGTCAGAGGTAAATACGATTATTTTAGGCCTTACTTTGTGTTTGGTTTACTTTCAGATGGCTTATTACAAAGGTGATACAGGACTTTATTAGCTCGAATAAAAAGTGTCTGTGCATCCACTCTCCATCCATGGGTTCATCAAGGTTTAACAAATCAAAACAATTTGGCCTGCATAAAGTGACTTTTAGTGCAATCCAACCCTCAATTTAAAATGAGTTTTACTCTCCTGCTCTATAACCTGTAAATTATAAATTATTAATGGTGTAATTTGTTCCCTTTTTGTCCTGTTTCTGACTTTCCTAGCCTCTAACCTAATGATGTTAATAAGTGTGATCTATTTATTGACCTTAGATTGCCAGTTTTATATGTGAAATATTTGAATTATTTTAAAAAAAGGAAATAATTTCCAGGGCATGCTGAGTGACTTCAGTCAGGCTTCCTAAGCAACCAGTTGGCCCGGTTGTTAGGGTGGGTCACGTTGGGTTAGCCTCCTTGTGGTCGCTATAATGTGGTTCTAGCTCTCGGTGGGGCAAGCCACATGATGAGATGCATGGATTGACGGTCTCAGATGCGGAGGCAACTGAGATTCAGATTGAGGCGAGTCACTGCTCCACCATGAGGACTTAGAGCGCATTGGGAATTGGGCATTCCAAATTGGGGAGAAAATCCCCAAAGGTTTTTAGTCTAATTACAGAAGTGTGTGTTTTCTCTATAGCAGTGGTTTTGTGTGCTGGTTTCAAACACCATCTTAAATTACTATGTATTTTTGTGAATTCTATCAGAGATGATTACATGAATGATCACATGAATCCTATGCCACTGGTTTAATGGCAGGTTCCACTGCGACCACTTACCTTTTGTGGCCAAAAGGTCAACGAGTGTTCAGTGAACTTTTTTACTGGGCAATAACAGTGAAAATGTAGAACTGTGAAGCCAAGACATCAATGTATGCTATACAGATAAATGACTTTAAAAAAATAAACCTAGTTTACCACCTACTCTGAGAAATATTTAATGGGGGAGGCCGTTTTGTGGCCCTCTTTAGCCAGTTGTTGCCCATTTCAGCTTATCACCATCCATTCGGCCCTGTTTCACAGCCGGCCCACCAGGAAAAATCCCGGTTCTCCCAATGGCCAGTCCACCCCTGGTCACCCCTCATAGTCCTCATTCCACCAACTTGCCACCCAATAAATTATTTTCTAGATTCACCCCTGAACCCCAAGATCCCTTTGTAATTTGAATGCTAAAAGCAACCACAACAATGGCACATACTGTATACTGTAGTATGCTTCCACCATTTATTCCCATTTCCCTTACCCCCTCCTTCCTTTATGCGTTAATCAAAATTTTCCACTACAAGCAGCTTTTGGGCCATTAGCATTTTAACTTAACTGTCAACAGCCTCGCTGTAGCAAAATGCATACTGAATGAACCGGACGCTTTGATGTGCGCTTATCCATGAGGTGAAGCGAAAGCAAATTAATCTTAAACTAAGAAGAGTGTGTGTGGTGCTCTTGAGCTGGTTTTCAAGTGTGGCGAATATGTACTGTAATGAATGCTACTACGCATACCTCTCAAATTGACTGATTTGATCCAATGACTCAACTGACTGATCGAGCTACACCATTTACACCACTGTAATAATGAACTGAGAAAATTAGTTTTGAGGTTTGAATATCTCTGAACATAACTTTTGTGCATACTAAACGCACATTTTGAGGTGCAAATGTATGTGTAATTCATTGAAGTGCTCTCAGGTGTAGTTAAAAATAAGAGTGTGGCTCATTTTCATAGAAGAAATTCACATGTTCCCCCTAGTGAAATCTTACTGAGCCCTCGCTCAGCCTTAAAGGGACTTCGATTCAGTTATATACCATAGGCTGTTTTCTAGTTTATTAATATATATTACGTATACATTTATGTTCAATTTAATGTTGTTACTCTTTCTGTTAACCTTACAAAAATGAACCATGGTTTTAATATAGTAACATTGTAGTAAGTAACCATGACTGTTTCATTTATATTTTTTATATAAATGTATTTATTTATTTTTTGGCGGTAACCATGGTTTCACTATAGTAATATAGTACTAACCATGACATTTACATTTACATTTTTTATATTTACATTTATACACACACACACACACACACACACACACACACACACACAGATATATATATGCCATCATTAACTATACAAATTCATATAAGCTTCACATTCAGTATGTGCATTTTCCAAAGTATTTTTCACCCCAATCAGCCCATATTTAAGTGATCATTTGGGTGACACAGACTATGTTATGGATGACAAATACCTTTAATTTGTAATGCTTTGCCAGCATTACTTTATCTGCTAAACATGTCTATTTCTTGCAAAAAATATTGTGTATTTGCTATGCTTAACAATTGTTCCATGATGCTTGTTTTATAAGATATTCATGAATGGCAAAGTGAATGCAATCATTCAACCCCAAACGGATGCTGCAGGACAGTTGTGCAACACAGGCCACCCTGGTAATTAGAACTCAAAGTGAAGAGCTCTAAACATCATCATGTGTCTTCCAATTACTGTCAGCACTGGTGAGTTTGGATAAACCAGTGTTTTCTTTCTTGTTTTCCTTCTGTAGAATGCATTGCTGGAGGTGATGGCTCAGAAAAATAAGCAGTGGCATGCTAATGATTTGCATCTATTCTAGACATCTCTTTGAGGGGGCTGTTGTCTGAACACCAGCAAGATTCCACCTCTTATCTTTCAACTCGCTTTTTGATGTCAGTATCGGAATCACATCCAGCCTCTCAGCCTGTGAATATCTGTTTCACTACAGGTTGATTCCATTTCTTGTAGGTTGCTTCAGTAAGAAAATGTTGGTCATGTAAATGTAAATTAGGATACAGTGGCCTCAAAAAGTAATTAGACATGTCATTGCATAAGATAACAACATATCAAACCAAGTGGTATTCACTTTAAAGAAAGATAGCACAAGCACACTTTTCAAGCAAAACATTTTATAAAATGAAGTTGTAGATAGATTTACTGTTCAAAATGAAGACAAAAAGTATTTGGGACACTTACTGGTTTTCGAACATTAGTGGTATATGCCCATTTTTAGTTAGAGCTATAATATTAATGTGATTAGCATAGCTCAGATCATTTAGAAAATCGTATAGAAATCTGTCTTTTAATTTCAGACATTGGTATTAGTCTTATTATTATAACCATCTCTGCATCTTTGTCTCTGTTCCATCAGCTCCATGCAAACTGTTTTGGAGCTTGTTGCCATCAATGGCAGACTAAAAATAATGATAATTTTGTTCTTAAACTGTTACAGCAGAACTGAAATTTCCATTAATTGCCATTGGTGCATCTTTCTAAGCAGTATAGATGCAATTCTGTAAAGCTCTACAGTGTTTTAGTCTCTTATGGCTAATGAGATATGGCTTAAGTATCCAGCCTCACACAGGAACATTTATAGTGCTCAGATATTGCTCTTTCATAGCTCAGGAGACTCAAAATGTCAGCTTTGTCTTGGATGTTTCTTTTAAAATTCCCAGGAAGAAATAAAAATAGACACAAATTTTGGCATACAGTAAGATTATAGAGCTATAAAATTAATCTGAATGGTACAGTTTAGATAGTTTGGTCTTGGAAGAATTTGATGTGAAATTTTTGATTTCATATTGAGATCTCTGACTCAGACTTTGGTATCTTGGCATATCTGAGCACAGTTTGCGACATTGTTGAGATCACTTATAAAACTCAAGGAGGTACATGTGAGAGTGAAGCAAATGTCTCAATTTGCTTTCAATGCAATTACATCGCTGTGGAGAAACACTGTAATTGAGATATTTAAGACCATTTTTTTTCTTTCCAATGGGTTATTCTTCACCAGAGTTGGCTAGATTACTTCTTAAATGTAATCTGGTTGTGATTACAAATGACAACTAAAATTGTCATGTAATCACTATCAGAAATGTAATATTTTAGATTACACTTTTTAGGTAATTTAATTACAATTTATTATTTATTGCATGTTTTAAAGGCGCACTCAGTAAGATTTTCTAAATTAAAAAAGTTTAACTTCTAAAAACATGAATTGTAATTTTGCAATATATTTAGGAAATCATGAACACTCACATTAAAATTAAGACTCCAGTCATATCATTAACCTTATAAAAGCTGTTTTATTCTACATGGAGTGGGTCTGCACATGGGGGCTGCCATGTTAGAATCAAATGACCAGCCAAATACTTACTCGCTTAATCTCAGTAACCGTCCTCTTATTTCACACTTTCACTGACTGATTAAGTAACCATGACTGACTGTGAATACTAAATTTCTACAACGGCATCTGTAACTGAAAACTTTTGATTTTGAATGATGCTGCATCCACACCACTAGGAAATGTGTGACAGTGAATGACTGAACTGAACAGCGTAGTTTACCCAGCTGGAACACGTTACAGCCGGTACTTCTTTTCTGTGTTTACAGACATGATGTATGGATGAATGACATAAGCCAGCAATTTTGCGCCAAATCCGACCCGACAGCTCAGAATACAAATGATTTTAATAGGCTTGCCGTAGTGAATCGGGGTAAGGTAAGGACATTGATTTGAACACTGATTTTTTTATGTACTCAATCAATAATACAATTTTGTTCATTTTTTACCAAAAAATAATCTGTTGAGCAGCTTTAATATTATCTCTATTAGGTAGCAATTTACACATTCATTAATTTGTTTAAATATAGGAGCATAATCAGTAAATGATGCACTTGTTTTTGCCATTGGCTGATTTGTAATGTATTCAGAAATGTAATCATGTAATCCAAAAAAGGTAACTGTAATCTGATTATGCACATTTAAAATGTAATGTAATCTAATTACAAGTCCTTGATTTTTGTATTCTTATTACATGTAATCTGTTACTACCCAACAGTTCTAGTCACACAGTCAATTAATAATAATTTAAATAAGTTAATAATTTAAATAAGTACATGTTTTGTTTTTTTTATTTTTTTTATTATTTTTTTTTTTTTTGCAGATAGAGTTAATAAGACACATTTTTACAGGTATTACTCTTTGATACAAATATACCTATACATGCCATCAAATCAGAGGACATTTTGTAATTACAATTTGGGTGTTTTCCAGTGTACTTTTTTTAATAATAGGATCAAATGGGCAGATTCAATTCATGTCAAACTTTATTGGCAAGAGAAACTTAAGTGTACATTGCCAGTGCCTTATTATACACTATACATACAGTTATAAAACATATTGAATGCTGAAGATTAAAATCCCAAAACTATAATTTCCTCTGGCTGCTGTTCAGTCTCTTCAAGTATACCTCACTGCAGCTTGCTGAATGTCTCTATCACGCACACGATGGGACCCTCTCAGGCGGTTTCGCGTTTGACACTGGTTCAGATGAAAGCGAGTGAGCATTTCAGGGCGATGCGAAGAGCTATGGCAACTTGCCGGTTCACTGCTTGCGAGTGAAGTCTCCATTCTCTGTACAGTAAATCCGCTCTCATGTTTATAAAGCCCTGGTGTTGCGCGTAATGAATAAGCGTGCACTGCTCCACACAATCAGTTTCTGTGCGAGGATGTGCAGTTGAGTCGAGTGTGTACCTCCTGAAAATGTATATTTGCCAATTACAAATTAGCCACAGAATGTGGGAAAAACATTAGTGAAGTTTCATCCAATGTACAAAGGTGCCTGGGTTTGTTAGATGCCCTAACCCGCACCCACCCTAATCCTAACCAGATGAAGCCTGTGGCTGAGTAGCCTGCCAGGAACAACTCAAGACACTTTCTCCTATAGTGAAGTTTCAGGAAGTAAAAATAAATAAAAAAATTAATCACAGAAATTAACCCATTAAATGTCTCAGACCTAATTAAAATATAATAACTTGGTCCAGAAGACTTTTCTTTGTGGCTTACGTCACCAAGTCCTCTTATTTTCCAACCCCTCCCCTCATATATTAACAGTTTTTTCACAATCTAACAATCAGTTTCAAAAAGATCAAATCAAGTCCTGTCCTACATTTGTTCTGGTTGAATATCTTGTTTCACATTATGGAAGTTTCACAAATATGTCACATTACATAATTAAAATGAATTGCAAACACTGTTTCATGTTGAACTTAAAGGGGTCATGACATGCCTTTTTTTTATTATTTTAATATGTTCCTTGATGTTCATTTATAATATTAGTAAGCAGGGGCAAGTTTCAAATTTCTGAGGCCCTAAGCGACCGACCAGCCCGGGGCCCCAATTTAGACAACGTTTCCTTAAAATATGACATAAAATTGATTTTAAATTATAATTTTAAATTCATCCTATCAGTCATTGTAGCCAAGTACATTCAACATTTTTAATTAAATAAAAATCTAGTTAAAGATAATACATGATATCCAGTTTTTCCACAATACAGTGATAAAAAAGCAATACATATATTTTTGCAAAACATTTTTTTTTTTTTTTTAATGAACAGGGTGTGCAAAACCTACTACTTCACTCACTAACATTTTGGAATTCAGTTGTCATTTTATTATTATAACCCAGCAATTGTTTGTTGTTGTCGAGTTTGTCATTATAATATGATACAGTATTATTTTTATAACTTTGAGGATTTGTTGTATGCAATAGTAATAGGCTACAGAAGTTATAAGGTCAAGTAGGGGTTGATGTGTTGTTGTGGAGGCGGTCAGATGCAAATGCCCACCACAGTGTGACATCACATTGGAGAACGAGTCGTTTGGCAGTTTGCTTTCAACAAATGCTCTTTCCGCAGTGAGGAGGAAGTTTTTTGTTCTGAAATTTACAGTATTTTTTTAAAGTAAAACAACCTCTTATATATCAAAAGATCAAGGAAAATTGTATTCCTCATGTCATGACACCTGTGAACAAACAAACAGCTGCTTCATGGTCTATGCTTCATGCTTTCCCTTTTTCTCTATTCCACTTTTTTATATTTTTTTTTCCAATATAATTTATTCTGTATTTCCCTTCATCTGTATTTAATAATCTTCCCTGTCATTGTCTCTCTGCATCTCATTCTAATCCCTTTAAAGGTCATCATTGTCTTTATTTTAAGGTCATTTGTATAAAATTATGAGTTACATTCAAATAGAAACATGATTTGTCTTCTTAACAGTTCCATGGATAATATTCAGGACCTTTCCCGATAATCCCTCCTAACTCAGTTAATCTCACTATAATCTCTACATTATTCCCATATAAACTGTAAGGCAGCATATAATAGTGTTTCTAAACAGCAGTATCGTGTGCGGATTTCCCGAAGCTCTCATCAGCCTCAAATGCTCAGAGTCCATAAGGCTTTATAATTACCTCATAATTATAAGATGACCATGACATGACATTCAAGAAGGACGATATTAATAAAATTGTATCAAGGTAGGCCTTTAATTGCTTAAGAGGACCAGAGCAGTATTGGGAATTGCTGTTAGGTATGAACACTCTTTAGGGAAGTTTGATAAAATTCCATCCCAATTTGCTACTAAAGTTTTCCTTGTTTTCCTTTTCCTTTATTAGAAGTTTGTTTTGCCTCAATGCACAGTAGCCTAACTGTTCACCAATATGTATCTTAATTAAAGAGTTTGTGGAAATGCCAACGCTCCTTTAATAATAAATGTGATAATTTTATGTAGTGTTGTCACAATACCAAAATGTAGTAGTCAGTACTGATACCAATAAAATTTCATGATTCTCAATACTAATTTTGATACAAGAGAACAAACAGGTAATATGCTATTGAACACACTCCTTTAGCTTACTAAAATGTTTTATTTCAATGTAAATAATAAATAAAACATTTAGCATGTCTCTCAATTAAGTGTTTCTTAATTAAGCTAACATTGCTTCAAGTTTTTAAGTGTATTTTTTAAGAGTATTTTTAATTCTATTTATTTTTTTCCCAAATTCCACATTTTTCTTTTTTCTCTGAAGTTTTAAAGGTTAATTCAGTTTCATCATGAAAATTGTGTCTAATCAAATTAATCCAAACTTTAATCAAATTAAAATAGAGCAGTTACTTTTCATTTAAAAAAAAAAAAAGAGATCTTTCGACGGTTTCCAGTAGATCTGCGATCAATTGGTCAAGTAAAAAGAGGTTCGTGATTGATTAGTTTTGCCTGATTATACTGTGGGGAGCTCTTGGGGGTTTTCTTCATTCCACATAAAGTTTGCAGTGGAGAAACATCGCTGGAGTTTTTCTATTATTAATCTTCTCCCCCTTTTCAGGTATGACAGTACATTTTTGGTTAATAGAGTGTAAAAATAATCAAATATATAATATTTTACTGTTTACAGAGATTACTGTAATGTTTTTGTTAGTCGATGTAATTGAAAGCCTAATTGAGAGTATTGGTAAACTGTGAGTTCAGGGCTCCATTTTGAGCATAAAAGGCACAAGGCTCACGTGCAGACTGCATGCAAAATGTCTGACATCTGTCCGCATATATTTGTGTTTAATTTGCAAATGTGTTTTCTTTCATGTTAATTGTTATATGCTGTTGAAATGTTAAGATATTAAGACATATGAGAGAAATACAGAAGATATATATGTGAAATACAGGTATATACACATTTTAAAGTATAAATATATCCATCTAAAGTTTAAGGTTTAAAAAGATAAATAATTAATGAAGGAAAATTTTAAAGGGGTAAAAATGGAGTTGATTATTTACAAGTAAGAGGAACATGTCTTTGATAAATATATATTTATGGATGCATTAAAAAGTTATGTACATGATGAAATACATTGCACTTAAGAAAATAAAATGTTGTTTTGTAAGTGTGCTTTATTGTTAATTATATTTTATAAAGATTCCTGTGGGGAGACATCGCTGGAATTTTTCTATTGTTAATCTTCTTCCCCCTTTTCAGGGGTGCAACACTCTGTCTACCATTAAGCTGTTATTGAACAGAATTTTGCCATCTCATATAAACTGAGCTGAAAATCATGAAAACTAAATGTCTGGTTATGTTTCCCAAAATCAAAAGGAACATTTTACAATGTAAATTTTGCATAAAGACAATGAAGCCTATTTAGAACCTATATTTAGGATTAGTATAAATTATTATTATTATTATTATTGCATTGTGACTATTTTTATGACATTCAAATAATGTCATTTTTATAAAATAATAATAGCACATTTTAAAATAATTAATTCTCTGTAGAATACTGTGTAGCATACTACAAAAAACTAATTCTCATTACTGTGAGGCAAAAATAAGATTATACATTACTCGTTAAGTACCTTTGTAGTGTTTATTGTGCTAAATGTAATTTATACTTATTTAATAAAAAATAAAAAATAAAAAAAAATTTTAATAATAGCCTGTCATATAATAATATAATTACATTTTTCACATTACGTTAATGAGAATTTGGGGGAGGATGTGTTTAATTGTCATCAAAAGCCTTTTTTTTTTTTTTACATAAATATTTTTCATCCACAGCCAGCTAGCTCTAAGTAATGCAATTTACATTTAACTGAAGCAACAGATGCTGTCTGTCAGCTCACACTATCTCAACACAATTTTCTTAACTCCAAAGAACAAGTAATGAATAATAATATATGATATAATAAATAAATATTATATTAATTATAATAAGCATTATGAAAGACATTCTGCACTGTCAATCTGATGCTATGCAGTTCAGTGTGGACAAATGATGATTATGCATAGTATTTATTTCCAATATCAACTGAAGTCAGTTCATTATTTTTGTATTTTGTGCATGGAAAATATTATTAGATGATTAACAATTACTAGAGCAAGGACCACGTGTGCCTTGCCTAGCCTGTATTGTGTATACTTTGTACATTGCAAAGCATTCGACAACTGCTCTAATCTGTATGTAAACATTGTGTATAATTGTGTGTATATTATGCGCATAATGTGGATATTGTGTATTATATTGCACTGTATATACTGTGCCTACTGACTATATTGTATATTCTGTACATCTTGTACAGAATATTGTGTCATAATGTCACTATATGATTGCAATATTGCTGGATCACACACACCCAAGATGTTCACTCACTCTTACACTCGTGTATATGGTGTAGTGACAGTAAAGTGATTTGATTTGATTCAGTTTGAGAAGACAAGGACCACATTCATGCTGGCAGGTGTTTAACCTATAAAGAAGCATTTGAAATATCACAGATTGTAAAAGCTAGCATTTCATCATTCCCAGACATCCACTACAGATAACAGTCTCCAGGCCCGGTTCTATGGGGGTGCTTGAGGGTGCTCCCATACATGCAAGTGCACGCGCTTTCTCTCTGCAAAAAACAAACAAACAACAACTTAGCGCTCAGTAGTGCACGGAGGGGACACACGAGTAAGACCAAGTGAGAGAGGAATATATTTATTCTCAGTTATCTGTAAAATGCTGAAGTCCCTCACACCTGTGTGTGAATGTTACTCTGACAGTAATCATTTATCAGTGTCATGCAGCCTGTTTTATTCAGTGGTGTGCTGAATGGGGTGCCAAACATTGACAAGACTCACATCATGACCCATGAGCATGTAAACAGGTTGATAATGTTCTGAGAATAAAACAAATAAACGGGTCCACTTTGCAGCCAACATTAAAATAAGCTATTAGAATCTCTTTCCCGAATATTTTATTTTACTTTTAATCCAGACTCCTGATATAGAGTGTTAAATTGAATACTAAATTACCACTGCATTGAAGTATGGTAAAATAAACAATAATTATACTCAGTCTTAATTCAGTTTTACTAACACGTGATAGAAATGTAGCGTCAAAACTTCAAGCAATCGCAGAATGGTCCCATCAGTATACACTTAATTTTTTTTTTACATCATTCATTGAGTGCATGTCTGGGCTTAAAAGATAAAACCATGAAGAACTTTTTATCTTCTCTGTTCCATGTTCTTCTTAATGGCTGATGTGGCCCCAGTACCAAAATAATTGCACACCCCTGCTCAGTTGAATATGTAAGACTAATACTGTAAATTGGCAAGCAGATTTTCTTGAATACCAGCAAACACACAAAAATCCTTGCATTTTGTGAATGCACAAAATGCTGCATCAAAACGTATAAACGTGTATGATTTTTTAAATCAGTATGTCCTAATCTGCAGGCGCAGAATTTTGCTGTCATTTTCAGTGACAGATCATGGGGAAAAAAAACCCAGAAGTAATAAATGTTTTGTACATAAAAAAACTAACTTTTCTTTATGTTGTTTAAGCAGCATTTAAACATGATTTAATCTATTAAAAAAATTTGTAATTATGATACATCTCCACTTTATACAGAGCACCCCCACTATTTTCAGAAGCATCCTCAGTGATTCTGATCTGGAACCGGGCCTGACAGTCTCTCTGTTTGACTTTTGAGCGTCTGCTCTGGACTTTCTCCATTGCTCTCACTATGCTTTAGGCTTCTCAACGAGATGCTACATTAATTGCATAACCACGCAATTATTAGCACCAGTTCTGCATGTAACATCAGAATCATGTCAGCCGCTTCTACACTTCTGAAAGTATAGTTTACTAAAGCCGATCAAGCACTGAAAGTTCATGAGTCACAAAATTTTTGAATGCTGACACTCTGTTGACTATCATGGTCAAGATTATGAGGGACTAACAGAATTAATTTGCTCCCGAAATAGGCTGTGTTTAATCTCAACAGAACCCGTGTGAAATGGTGGGAAGGTCCTGATGTAATTTAGCTCTTTTTCTTGGTGTCATATTTATGTCCAACAGTGCACATTTTTAAAGAGAATATACTTTAATAACTGGGATTTGAAATGAAACTTGTGGTTAGGACTCACTCAAAGTTACCCGATTAATGTCTGTATGTGCAAATCCCTGTAAATAATCCCAAGAGGGAATGGTGCTGCCTGTATAAATGGATGGAATCAGCAGAAAAACTGCATGTGTTTCTCTGTCCTTGCCCTCACAGACTGGGGAAAAAAGTTATTCTCTAAAAATGTTCCCCTATGCCGCAGCTCTCATAATTCAGTTATGTTTGCAATATATTATCAAATAAGGCACGTCAATATGCGTCACGCCAGGTCAATGATGCTATTGTCAACTTTTATGGCACTTTTAAAGGGGTCATGATATGAGTAATCAAATGTACTTGCTCTTTTGACATAGATGAGGTCATTGTACTATAAAAACATACAGTAAGTTTCAGAACTCAAACATTCTTCCTCACAGTGAGAACATTTGTTGAAACCAAGTTGCCAAAATGACTCGTTCTCTACTTCCTCCACATTGTGATGTCACACTGTGATAGACATTTGCATGTGACTGCCTCCACAATAACACATTAACACCTACTTTACCTTATTACTTCCGTAGCCCCACCCAGTAGTGGTGATCAGTAAGATGACAAGGAGAGATCTGGTCAGTCAAGAGCAGAGAGCCAATCAGAACAGTGGGTGTATACTGTCAAGGATTAAAGGAGATTAAAAGGTAAGGTCCAGGTAAAAGTGGAGGGGTTTGGCAGCCGTACATGCTTCCCTCCCAGGGTGCAGGGTTTGTTACATCTGCCTAAAATGTAACTGTCAAAAAACAAGGGAGGGGGTCCAGGAAAACGTCATGGTTACTTGTGTAACCTCCGTTCCCTGATGGAGGGAACGAGATGTTGTGTCGATGTAGTGACACTAGGGGTCACTCTTGGGAGCCCGAGACACCTCTGGACTTTGATAAAAGGCCAATGAAAATTGGCGAGTGGTATTTGCATGCCACTCCCCCGGACATATGGGTATAAAAGGAGCTGGTATGCAACCACTCATTCAGGTTTTATGCTGAGGAGCCGATATAAGGTCTGGCCATTTCAGCGGGTAGTTCAGTGTTGTGGCAGGAGGGACACAACGTCTCGTTCCCTCCATCAGGGAACAGAGGTTATACAAGTAACCATGACGTTCCCTATCTGTCACTCACTCGATGTTGTGTCGATGTAGTGACACTAGGGGTCCCTATATGAAACGCCACAACTGGCTGAATTCTGTTACGTGAACTGGTGGTGTGTGGTGGGCAGACCACTGTGTGCCTCATAGCCAGCACACCAGGTCGACACGTAACCTCCCCCAACATAGTTATGAGTGTCGAACGGCCCTTTGGGGACAAGTCGACTACCCAAAAAATAGAGACAGGCTTAAACCAGTCATGGCCTCATGCAGAGCACCTACCTCAGAACAGGACTCTTAGTTAGCACGTGTACTGGGCCGGCAGCGAATCTCTCCGAAAACTCGACTGCCACAGGGCTCGGAGGAAGTCAACCAGGGAACAATTTGTGAACACTACTGGGAATTAATGGCATACATCTTCAGCTCAAAAGGAGGTGGAAGGCGCTATGTGCAAGCGATACACCCGGCCAGCTATCCCGGGCTTATCCGCTTGTGTTGCGTGCCACTACCTGGGATGAAACCGGTTCCACCCGGAGGTTGTAGAACCTTGCAAAGGTGTTGGGTGTTGCCCAGCCCGCTGCTCTGCAAATGTCTGTTAGAGAGGCACCCCTGGCCAGGGCCCAGAAAGCCGCTACACCCCTGGTAGAATGGGCTCGTAGACCTACTGGGGGCAGCATGTCCTGGGCGACATATGCCATAGTTATGGCGTCAATGAGCCAGTGGGCGATCCTCTGCTTGGAGACAGCGCTTCCTTTCCGCTGTGCACCAAAGCAGACAAAGAGCTGCTCAGAGGTTCTAAAGCTCTGCGTGCGATCCAAATAGATGCGCAAAGCGCGCACCGGACACAACGACGACAGGGCTGGGTCTGCCTCCTCCTGGGGCAGCACTTGCAGGTTCATCACCTGGTCCCTAAAAGGGGTGGTGGGAACCTTGGGCACATAGCCCGGTCGGGGTCTCAGGATCACGTAAGAGTAAGTTGTGACATACAACATGAGCGCAGACCGCCTTGGCGGTTGACATATGCTACAGTTGCCGTGTTGTCTGTCCGAACCAACACGTGCTTGCCCTGGATCAACGGCCGGAACCTCCACAGGGTGAGCAGAATTGCCAACAACTTGAGGCAGTTGATGTGCCAATGCAGTCGTGGGCCCGTCCAGAGGCCGGCGGCTGTGTGCCCGTTGCAAACAGCATCCCAGCCCGTTTTGGAGGCATCTGTCGTGACCACGACGCACCTGGAGACCAGTTATAAAGGAACACCTGCCCGTAGAAATGAGAGGTCGGTCCAAGGGCTGAAAAGACGGTGACAGACCGGCGTGATGGCCATGCGATGTGTCCCGTGGCGCCATGCCCATTTCGGGACTCGAGTCTGGAGCCAGTGCTGAAGCGGTCTCATATGCATGAACCTGAGCGGGGTGGCCACCGCCGAGGACGCCATATGCCCCAGAAGCCTTTTCTGTTTGAACGCCTTCAAACAGGCCAGCACCGACTGTGAGCCTACAGGGGTTGGACGGGAGCTTAGGGCGTCCGCGCCAGGTGGCGGCGCTCTGCGGGCATAGGTGCACCGCGAGCGTCTTATCTACTGGGGAAATCGCCATATAGCCCCTGGCCACCCCGCCATCGAGGGTAGTGAGAGCGGGGGAACTGCGGAATCGGGGCTGGGAAGTAAAAGGTGCCTCCCATGACTTCGTCAGCTCCTCGTGCACTTCCAGGAAGAATGGCACTGGAGCGGGGCGTGGCTGCTTTGAGCGGCGCCGCAAGCCCAGGAACCAATCATCAAGCTGCGAGGGTTCAGGGGAGAGCGGAGGGTTCCACTCTAACCCGATGCTCGCGGCCGCCCGGGAAAGCATGTCTGTCATTTGGGCATCGGCTTGTGACTGGGCAATCGTCCCCTAAGGGGGAAGCCCAGCTGAGGCTTCTGCGTCCGACTGGACAAGCCCGCTCTCCGATGCTGCGCTCGAGAGCTCATCATCTTCGCGGGCTCCAAACAAGAAGCCAGACTCGCCGTGAGACTGGCCGGTGAACTCATCCTGAAACCCGACTGGGGCAGACGAGCGTGCTGGGGAATGGGAGATCTGCGGGGGGATGCCCGGCGGAGACAATCCCGTTGGGGTCCCCAAATCACCCCCAGTGCTAGCCGCGCTGGCCTCATACCCGTTGGTAGAAGGACCAAGGCGGAGAGCCGCTGGGATGGCTTGCTTTCGTAAGAAATCAAGCCACGACCGCAACGTTGCCATGGTCATGTTCTTGCAGTGAGAACATAAACCATCCACAAACGCTGCCTCCATGTGGGTCGTGCCCAGACACAAAAGACAGCGATCATGACCATCCAAAGTTGCGAGATAACGACCGCAACCAGGAATAACACACAATCGGAAAGGCATCTATAAAAAGACACGTCTTTAAAAAGACGTTCCGTGTGTGCCGTTCTTTTAGAGAAATATATACTCTTTTAGAGGAGGAAAAGCTCTTTCAGAAAATATACTCTTCTTATTTTATAAGGAGACTTGTCCAGATAGCACATACCCAAAAACACTCATGTTAATAATTATTCACATGACTTGAAGACATACTTTTCTGAGGAAAGCCCCTATGCCATGAAATCTAAGAAACTCTCCTTTTGTCCTTCGATATAAACAATTTTCTATGCTTAAATTAGGCCAATAAGGGAGCATGAGGCATTCTCTGTGAAAATTAAGTTATGACCTGTAATCACTTTGCTAACTGATGAATTGATTATTATAATCTTTAATCTTTTCTTATGTCATATTACTAGAATGGTAACCATTCATGATAAAGAACATCATTTTTACTATTGTTGAGATTCTTTCTGCATTTCAGGAATGTTTATGTTAATTCATTTTTTATATATTCAGTTGTATCAAAGATATATAAAATGTATGATTAAAACATACATTTTGAGCAGGAAACAGTAGAAAGAAACTTTGTCTTCACAGACAAAGGAACAATAATTATCTTCAGAAGGAGGGACAGACAAATGATTATGTGACCCAGCAAAAGACACTTCTGATTGGCTCAAGATACCTTTGGGGTGCGGTCAACTTCAACAGTACAATGTCTCCCTGCCTCAGACAAACGCTCTTCTTGCTCTTCCTCTCCTCTTCAGCTCTCTTCATCCTCCACGCTCTTGCCCTCGTGGCTTGTAGCTTTCTCCAGTGCCCCTCATGTCTTGTACAATGTAGAGTCCAAGAAAGCTCGGAATGCTTAGTTCCGAGGAAACTCTTCTCACGCTCTGCTCTATGACTCACACACGTGATGGGAGTTGCAAGTCTTCCTGGCAGAAGGCCTCGCTTCAAAGCCCGCTTCATCATTCCAGCAACAACCCAACATCCACGATCTTAACAGAGGTCCAAAACATAGACGGAAAAACCAGAACTTTCTACAAAGAGCCAAAGAACCAAGCAACGCAAGGAAACGCAAGTACATCTCCAGACTTTGCTGAAAGTACTGGTGTCTCTCTAATATAATTCAAGTTACCCAATTGCAAATCGAGTTAGACTGAATTAAGTATCAATGGTTCTCAAGGCATTGTCTATAGACTCCATGAAGTTACATTTTCTCTGTACCGATCATTTACTTTCTGTACAACTCACTTACCAACCTGTTTATGTTTGTCTATCTGTCTTGTTTGTATTCAAAGTTAATTTGACTATATTTTGATAAATGAAGTTTAAAGGTGCTATATGTAAGGTTAACAAGTTGTCTGCCCCACCCCAGACTCGAAGCTCATGCGGGTTGCCAGAATGTTGGCATGCAAATTAGCCAACTCAGCATCCGTTGTAAAGGATTTCTGGGCTTTAAGCTGTCTCCATCTTCCAAAGGCATCTCCAGTATTTATCCTTGTTTTACTACACCTCTGATCATGGTGGTTATTAGATGGATGGCAAGACTTTTTAGGTCGGGTGGAATCTGTTATCTCTGATCCAGTTCGTTTGCTGGCTTCCATGGCTGCAGCACGCAGTGATGTTTGCCTGCAAACTTGTTCAAATCTGGCAACCCGGCGGTGTCAAAATACTATTGGTGAGTGGGCAGTGGGCGGGATCACACAGCACAAGACATAAACAGAAATTCCAGGCCGGAATGGAAACTTCAAGTAGAATATACTGGCTGTAGCACTGTTATTGGAGAAGCCAGTATTTCAATTTAGCATGTTTCCTAATTCTCTAATGACATATTATGGTCATTTTATGATTTAGTTCAGCCAAAATATTACATATAGCACCTTTAAAATATCAAAACTACCATTTTCTCTAGCTTCTGTTCAGTCTCTACAAGTATACTAGGCTGCAGCTGAACAGCCAGGTCTCTATCGCGCACATGCTCAGATGAAATTGAGCGAGCGCTTTTGGGTGACGTGAAGAGATACTGCAGCTTGCCCTTATCTCTCGCATGCCTGGTTCACCACTTGCGGTTGAAGTCTTTATTCTCTGTACAGTAAATCTGCTCTCGTGTTTAATATGCCTGTGACGTGTCATGCGCAATTAATACGTTTGCACTGCTCTTCACAATCAGTTTCTGTGCGAGGATATGCAGAGTGGAGCGTGTACCTCCTGAAAATGTATATATGCCAATTTAAGCCACAGAAAGTGGGGAAAAACATTAGTGAAGTTTCGCCCATTGTATAAAGAAGGTGCCTGGGTTTGTTCCTGGCAGGCAGGAAAAACTCAGGACTCCTTTCTTTCATAGCATGAAGTTTCAGAAAGTAAAAAAAAAAAAAAAAAAAACGGATACTGCATTAATTGTATAACATTTTTAACACATTAAACAAAAAAATATTAATCACAAAAATTAACATTACATTTCCCAGCCCTAGTCCTAACAAATGTCAATGGACTAATTTGGAAGTAATTGTCTGCACTAGCTCTACTGGGATTTCATTTTTTCAACAAAATGGAACAAAATGTAATGGTCTTTATCAGTTGGAGTTTATAGACATAAACATTAAGGGACGACTACATTACAAAAGTGCCTTGCCATAAAAATATTTATTAGATGTATACAGACCTATCAACCAAACAAATTAATACGAAATTAAGCATTTAAATATTGTTCTCTAGGAGAGTTTCATTTCCAATCACTGTAATTGAAAGTTGCATTCTAACATAAAAAAGCCATTATGTAGTTTTGAGTTCCATGGCATTGCAACAAAAGTTTATACATTGTTTTTCTTAGAACTTGTTAGCACAATGTGACGAAGATTGTATGACACAACGTAATGTGCTTGACCCATCTATTTCGCTGTCAAGTAATATCAGTCACAATTTTTACTCATTATTTGATCACTGACAAATGACAGGGAAGATATACTTTGCCACTTTCACACTAAATTAAACATTAAAAAAGTTTCAATAAAGAACACAGTAGGGTTTTGTGCTCAGATCGATTATTGGCTAAACAAAAAGCCTTCAAAATATTGTTCAGCAGATAGTGATGCATGTCAGCAAATATTGTTTTTTTCACAGCATCCAGACCAGATGCCAAGATGTCCATTCAATTAATGGAACATGTCGTATGCAAGTCATTGCTGCAAAAAAACAGCCTGAGACAAGCTGCACCATTTGTCCAGGGAATTAAGCACAGCGCAGATGATGAAGAGGAACCTCGGGATGCTTTTTAAGCACTTTTCACATCAAAATTAATGGACAATATTTCTTTTTGGAGCTCCAAACCAGGACAAGCTTTTTTTATAATCCATTATAGAATATGCATGTTTGTTGCAGTCACACACAAACACATAAACATGACTGTGTTTATTAAACTGGTTGGCTAATCCCCCAACGTAGTTGATTTCAGGTTTATCTATCCTTGTGGGGACATTTGGTATCCATAATAAAGGCATTATAGGCAAAACCTGACCCACACACATTCCACCCTTGGCACATACTTCTCATAATTCTAAAATATCACGCTTACATTGTACATACTGATCTGTACAATGTAATGAATATATTCAAATTCTGAACTAAGTAAATGAAAAAACAGAGACTGCAATGTCTTACATATTTGGCTATTTTTTATACTGCTTTTGGACATAAAACATAGAAAGCTGAAAAATAACCTAGGTAAAACTCTGAAATATGGAAGTGTCCAGCCCTCCAGTGCATAGTAATACAAGCATAAAACATGTGCTTTCCTTGCTTGCTCCTCTTTTCACCTCATACAGACAGGTTGCCAGGTTGGGCTTACCTTCCAGGGAGAAGTTGGATATCCTCAGATGCACTCATGGAGGCCAAAAGTGTACCAGGGCAAAACAGCAGCAGCCACACTCCACCAGGAGATGGAAGAGAACAAGTCCGTCCTCAGACTGAAGCAAAGAGACTGGAGCTTGGAGAGACCCAGCACAGAGCAATCCATCGTCTGACACACATACAGACACACACAATGATGTGTCCACACTCACACACACATCTACGCAGGAGTGAGGACAGTTCGGACAGGCAATTGCAGATGTGCTGCGTGCACTGGGCTTTCATTCGCGCATTCATGCATACTGGACAAACATACACACTCAGTCAGATGTGTGTGGAGTAAATCCGTATGGTATGAAGAGTGGTTAAGCCCACTGCTGACAGTCCGAGCATGGCAACACAGAGGAAGAAAAACACATAGTATCTCTCACTTTCAGTCTTGCTCTCTCTCTCTCCTTCCCCTCTCTATCTTTCAGTTTCTCTCCACCTCTTTTTACCTCCCTTCTCTTTCTCTTTTCCTTCTGTCTCTCTAAATGGCTCTCTTTCTATGGGGTTGACATACACCTTTCCCGTGCTTATCACAGTGCATCTTTTTATTGTTATATCCTTGCTTTTTTATCACAAGTCATACATAAGTGGCCAGAATGTGCAACAAAATCCTAAATCATAAAGATTTTTATCTTTATTTTCAAAGATTGAGGTTTTGCTTTATCTAAAAAATAAATGTCAGTGGTGCAAGAAAAAAATGATTTATTTCAAGATACAGCCTATTTTCTGAATACAGGCCCTTACACGACAATATCAAGTAAATTTGTTTTATCGATATTTATGTATTAGAAAAAATACAAAAGTTTGATCAAGAATATATATATATATAAATTAGCTTATTTTTATCATAAAAATTGGGCAAGCTTGGCATACCTACAGTACTTGGGCAGATGGGAAGAACTGGGATTTATTTTATATAAATGTTAATATATATTTATTTATTTATTTGTCTCCACCTAGTGTTTTAGATATTAAATTGCATGCTTCTACTTTCCACTTCCAAATAGAGATCAGTTGCGCTCTTCTGTTTTGCTGTTCCATTAATTGATATCTGGCCACAGCTGAACAGAGAATAAGATGTTGTACAAGAAATGGTGTACAGTTATTCATAAAGGACCCTCATTCTCATTGACATATTCCCTTTTTAACAATGGTTAGTGGAACAAAAACTTTATCAGAAAAGGGTATGAAGGTAGCTAAAATAAGTACTGGAATTAATAATACAAGAAAAACTCTTTTAAACCCAGAATGCATATGTGTTGCAAAAAAAATAAATAAATAAATAAACAGGTGAAATCTACAGTAGATGGTTATTCTTAATAAAACTACTTATTTTTTGAACGAATATTAACTAATTTACTTAAATTTTTAAATAGTTGATATATATTTTATTAAATTCTAAAGTGTTTCACAGACACTATTAAAAATGAAGTACAACTTTTGGATGACAGTGTAAAAAAGGCTGTATAACAGAAATATGGGCAATTTTCATATTTGATGGTAAAATATTAAATGTTTCAATAGCTAATCATTCAAACACATAAGTGCAGTAGAGTAGGATAAAATAAAAAATACCCCAAAAACCTTTTAACCTTTGACCAGCCCTGACCAGTAGGTGGCGATATGCACAAAGAATGCGAGTCGACAAAAACAGAAGAAGAATGTGTAAGTGAAAGTAAAAGTGGAGAATTTATCATAAAAAAGGACTTAAATATTGATCTGGTTCTCACCCATTCCCATCACTTCACTTCAGGAGACATGGATTTAACCACTGGAGTCCTATGGATTACTTTTATGCTGATTTAATGTGCTTTTTGGAGCTTCAAAGTTCTGGCCACGATTCACTTGCATTAAATAGACCCACCGAGCTGAAATATTCTTCTAAAAATCTTAATTTGTGTTCAGCAGAAGAAAGAAAGTTATACACATCTGGGATGGCATGAGGGTGAGTAAATTATGAGATTTTTGGGTTAACTATTCCTTAAAAAAAGAAAGTTGCAGGTACAAAGACACTAAAAGTTGCTGTGAACAAGGCATCCAAGCATGTTACATTGGTCTAATAGTTTATCTGACTGTTATCACTCCAAAGAACATGGGATTTAGTCTCAATTGCTTAAAAAAATGTCACGGTACACCAAATGTGTAAAAAGTGGCGTATAACTGCCATCTTGTGATGCGAGCTTGTGTCAGTAACGCAACTCTCTGAACAGTTTGTGTAAGGGGCGTTTATTCCACTCAGTGTGAGTGAACTCAAGGGCCAGTACACAAGCATGACAGCACAGGGTAACACAGTTTGAAAACTGTCTTCTAATGTTTGTTAACACAAGCAGCAGTCATGGGTTCTGACGCGCAGGAGGAGAGACTCCGCGAGCTCTTCCACGCGTGCGATGTGGATCACTCAGGAAGCATCGAGAAATGGGAGTTTAAGAAAATATGTTCCGAGCTGCACGTGCGAACCTCCGAGATAGATGCGATATTTTCCAGACTTGACACCGACAAAGACGGCACGATCACTCTGGAGGAGTTTATGGACGGATTTCAGGAGTCACACCTGTTGAACGACGAGGACATGTGCAGCGACAGCGCCGGGGAAAGTTTCTCTGTCGCCTGGGAGGATTTTAAATTCCGCCTGGGGGATCAAGTGAAATTCATCCCCAGGTAAAACACTTGATAGGACAAGAAGATCATGCATTGAAAATGTTAGAGCTAGTCATAAAATCATAAAGAAATTAAATAAAGAATTATAGAGGATTCCTGTTGGAATTTCTAACATAATTTGGAACTGATTCTAAAATATCCTGATGGGATTTTTATTTTTATTTTTTTTATTTTTTTATTTTTATTTTTTTTTGTAGGGTTCCAACACAACTTTTTAGAACACATAGTTCCCAACAAGTGTTTATAATATTCCCTAGTACAGGTTGGACATCAAAAGGAACCTAGAAAAACAAAAAGAAAACTTAAGGATTTTAAAATTCATAAGTATAGCATCTCAAACAAACGGGAGAGAAAAAAATACATAAATCACCTTTTAATTTAACCCATATCCAAAACACATTTTGATATAATCTCATATTTTATTTATTTATTTATTTATTTATCAGGGTCAATACACATTAATCAAACATCTCATTGATTTAAATGTTTCAGATTTAGACAAAATGGCTAATTTTCATCTGCCGTCCATGGGCAGGTTGATGTCAAATTACAAAATGACACTAAAATACTGTCTATGCACGCTAAACATAATTTAAAAATCACCATATCAAAAAATCACCTTACCAATCACAACAAATCCTAAGAACATGATGTTCAAAAACAGTACGATTCATAAGAGTATAACGCTAACATTAAGTACCATGTTGACAATTCTGGTTTGACTTTATTTTTTGAGAGAAAACACCTTAACTTGTCAGTTCTTTCAAATCTGCTAGAAGTCCATTCCAGTCATCAGTTGCTCTAAAAGCAAAAGCTAATTGACCAAAAGCACTCTTTCCTAATGGTATTTTTCAATCACCCCTAATACCAGTCCTTGTGACTTTTCCTGTAATTTGTATGATAAACTTTTTAAATGTGGGTGGGGCAAGACCATTAAGAATGTTAAAAATCAACATACCTACAGATTTATACAAGTTTTCCCAACTCAAGAAATGAAACTTGATTAAAATACAGTAGTGATGCAAACTGTAAACTGAGCTTGCTTTTACATGGTTTCACAGGCATGAGGATAGATTTACATGTCTGTGTCCAGGTAGTCATGCAGTATGTAATATGAGGAAGAATCATCACATTCATAAATAAAACTGCTGCCTCTGTGGTCAGATAATTTCTAATAAACCTCAAATTTACCCAATTAAATTTCACTGTTTTTACAACTTTCCTCACATGTTTTTAAAAAGAAAGTTGCGAGTCAGTATGATTCCTAAATATTTGAAATTCCTGTACTACATTAAGCTTCTGATTCAGTGTCACAATCTGCCCATTTTGTAAAGAACATACAGACAGTTTTTGTTACATTTAGAGGTAGACAAGATTCCACCAACCATTTTGAAACCATTGCAGATGATAATTCCTGTGCAGTTTGTTGCTTATTCTTTTCATGTACATAGATAACATCATCTGTAAATTTGACAAATAACACCAGAAGGACAGACATGTCATTATTACTATTTTTATTCATGTTAAGATAAATTATAGCACTTTGGTTTATAAATAGACCACCAGAAATCCCTTAACTGTCGACCACTAATAAGAATAGACTTTTAGAGGAACTCATTCCACTGTGGTGGTCTGAATCTCTGAAACATGCTAAATACAGTGTTTCTGAGTCAAATGCTCACCACTTTCAAAACTCATCCTCTAGAAGTCAAGCATTCAGATATTTACAAACTTTCAGGGCAAAAAGAATAATCACGCATTTTAAGTGGTCACCTCTCAGGTTTCCACCATTCTCTTTATGGTGTGCAGTACATCAAATTGTAGTTCACAGATCTTACCCATCGTAGTGCAGAGGGAACATTACTGAGTCATTGTACTTGTTCTTTGTTGTAATGCTCTTTATAGGCATTATTTATTGATTTTACAAGTGCCAGAGATTAAATGACTGTAAATGATCAAAGCAGCTTTCGTTTTGCCATCCGTCTGGTCAATTAGGGCGGGCAGACGAACTTTCAGCATGGGCAGTACCTACCCTAACCCACCCGTAGACACTCTCCCTTATTCCTCCTGTGATTCACTTATTACAGAGCCCCTTAAAAACATTTTATCTGAAATAGTTTTGCATGCCTTGCTATAAATTGACCATGTTTTTACTACAGAAAACATATTTTAACCATGATATTCGTAGTGTAACCATAGTAATAATACAGGAAAATGAAAACTATGGTAATAAAAATCATAATTTTGTAGTAACCACAAGAATGGTTAAGAAACCATGGTTTCTATATGGATACAGTATACTGTATTAAAACCATGGTTCCCCCCCCCCCACCAAAAAAATAAAAAAAATAATTGGGGGCCTGGGTAGCTCAGCAAGTAAGGAAACTGACTACCACACCTGGAGTTGCAAGTTCGAATCCAGGTCGTGCTGAGTGACTCCAGTCTTCCTAAGCAACCAATTGGCCCGGTTGCTAGGGTAGGTAGGGTCACGTTGGGTTAACCTCCTCGTGGTCACTTTAATGTGGTTCGCTCTCAGTGGAGTGTGTGGTGAGTTGTGTGTGGATGCCGCGGAGAATTGCGTGAAGCCTCCACATGCGCTGGGTCTCCGTGGTAACGCGCTCAACAAGCCACGTGATAAGATGTGCGGATTGACGGCCTCAGATGCGGAGGCAACTGAGATTCGTCCACCACCACCCAGATTGAGGCGAGTCACTACGCCACCACAAGGACTTAGAGTGCATTGGGAATTGGGCATGACAAATTGGGGAGAAAAGGGGAAAATAATAATAATAATAATAATTGTTATTAATAGTTACTGTAAAATTGCTATAGTAAAACCATGGTTTCCGAAAAAAAAAAAAAAGAAAAAAAGATGGTTAATCTACTAGTTTTGGTTAATACAATATTACTAGTAAAACCATGGCTTGTGCCAAAAAACAAACAAACAAACAATAAATAAATACATTTAAGATGGTTAGTCTACTTCAGTCATAGTTACTACAGTAATATAATAGTAAGTAAACCATGGTTTCCGCCAAAAATAAAAATAAAAAGAGAAAATAAAACAGTTTCTACAATCACAAACTATGGTTACTACAGCCTACAATACTACTGTAGTAAAACCATGTTTCCACCAAAAATAGTTATTACTATAGTAAAGCCATGGTTTTAGTACTGTAACCATAGGTAAACTTTAGTATTTGTATAGCAAAATCAAAATAACCACAAAATTATGGTTTTTATTACCATAGTTTTCATTTTCCTTCATTATTACTATGGATGAAAATATGTTGAAAATATGGTTACTGTAGTAAAACCAAGGTAAATGTAGTGCGAGGAAACACAAAACTATTGGGTGGACACATACAACTATTTTAGAAAAGAAATTCTCACCCTGCCCTCTATGGGGCTCCATATATTTCACTGTCCAATAGGAAGATATTATTCTGATACAATACAGTACATGTAGGGTTCAGATAAAGATTACAAAATATCCAAAAAGATTCTAAGAATCATATAACATTCTGCTGGGTAAACTAACATTTCTACAGTATTTTCTTTTTTTAATTAATATAACATTAATTTCCAAATGCACAAAATAGTCATATAAGAAATGCAAGTATAGTGCAAAAACGTCACAAAGAACAAACAACATACAGATCATCTTAATTAAATAAAGAAGACAACCAGACGAACGAAAGTAGGAAGAAAAAGAAACCGAACTGTAAATGGAAAAAAATAAGCAAATAAACTATATAAGGTGACACGCTGTGTTTAAATTGATATAAAGGAATGCAACGCAGTAAGAGTTATCGGTTTATGATGATTAGTGAGGAAGAGGAGTCAGTTCTATAGGTATTGTAAAAATGGGGTCCATGTTTGTTCCTTCATTGTTATTGTGTATGGATGCATTCGACATTTCCAGCTTGGAGTGCATTGTTACAGTAACAAATTGAGGCACTGATTTACTGTGTTGAGAGTTTGTTCTGTCTTTCCAGTTAAGTAAAATATATATTTTTAGTCAGTTAAATGGAAATAAATTGTTTGAGATGATTAGAAATGTTTAATGCAAACACATTTCCAAGTAAAGCTATTGTGGGACACAGACCTCCTCGTCCATCTGTCCGTCTTATCTATCTATTTCTGTATGTCTGTCTATCTTCTTATCTGCATAGCTGCATACAGTATATATCTACCCTATAGGAATGCAATGAAAATTTTGAACAGGATTCCTATTGGAATTTCTTCTCAAAATTTGGCACAAAATCAAATTTTGAATATATTCATTTAAGCTCATTCATGTTTTATCATTAGTTTCAGTGTAGTATTTGTCTATTCATTTATTAATGTTATTTAATCAATTTAACAGATAATCATATACTGTATAATTAATTAACATTCATCAATACAGTTTGGGTAGGCTACTACTAAAGTGATTAAACAAATCATTAGGTAGGTTGAAAAATGTAAATAAATGGTCAAAATGAGATGAAATTACATTCACTAAATATATCTGACCTAGTTTTGGTTATCAGCCTGCGCAAATATCTGCCGCCTACCATAATCTACACATATGCCAGAATCTGACTTCAGTTTATGTTCAAAATGTTTCCATAAATGATGCAATTAAAAGTGTAGAAAACATCCTTGTTTAATGCTAGTTTTGTTATTTGTAACAGGTTTCATTTGTTTTATAAAAGAAGTTGTGTGAACTGAAGCATCCCAAGACTTTTTTGTTTTCTGTTGTCTTACCGTATGACATTTAACAACTTAATTGTGCTCTGCTTGTGACTTTAGACACTGTTTGGTTGAAATGCAGTTCTCAAGACAGGACAGTTGAGTTAACTGTGGCTAGCGGCTTGACATGAGACGCATCAGCATCATGCCTTATGCTGAGAGAACATTGATTAGTGAACACTCTCAATACTGCTCTTATTTCACTCATCTGCCATAGCATCAGATGCCACAAGTGTCACTTGATAAAAGAGAACAGCACAGTCATGTGGCTCAGACCGATGCAATTAATCATGGGATACTTCATATGCCACTGCCTGAACCTTGGACATAGGATAGACCTCACCGAAATGACCTGCTGGTTGAACTGTGATACACCTCACTCATCTCTGCCTGTATCACCTTGGTCTAATGATGAACTACACTCTTAAAATGGAATACATAGACTATCAATGAATTGCCAACAAAAGCCTTCATCAGCCAGCTAACAAGGACAATGCATCTATGTGAACTTCTGCAGTTAATACAGAATGGACTTCAAAGACATTAGTTATTAATCTTACAGTTCTTACAAAATCTTTGATTAAACACTGGCCCTTAACATTTACTTACTTTACTAATTTTAAACCATGACCTGCACTGCACATAAATAACTAATATTGGCATTATATTCATGCTGTTTAGCCAGAGGGGAACTGGCCCCCACAGTGAGCCTGGTTTCTTCCAAGGTTATTTTGGAGTGGAGTTTTGTGTTCCTTGCCACAGTCGCCTATGGCTTGCTTACTGGGGTTCTAAATACAATTATAATTTAACTATTTAATTATTTATTTTTATACACAATTTACAATCATATTTAATCAAACTACACAATGATGACTCTAAGACTTTATAGATATTACAGTTTCATTTTCTGTTAATACATAATTTTCTGTGAAGCTGCTTTGAAATGATGTGTGTTGTGAAAAGTGCTATACAAATAAAAATGACTTGACTTGATAAACAACCTGGCACCATCTTTTCCAGATTGTGTCTTGTGATAGACTCTATTTGATAAATTGTCTAAAAACAAAAACAAAAAAACCACCCACACGATTCTCCTTGCTAAACCCTGTTTAGTCCTTCCCAGTGCTATTTTTTGGGGTGTACATTAGTGTATACGGTACATTCGCAATGGGGCCAATGATTTGTTTGTTTGTTTGTTTGTTTGTTTGTGTGTTTGTTCCATGTAGGGTTGACCAGGCATCAACTCTGTACCAGAACATCAGTCTGATGGAGCCCAGAATGATGCCTCAGTATGAACAAGTTCTTCTCAGTTTCATCAGAGAGATCCGAATACTGAACACAGAGATGGAACATTTAGCACTTTCTATAAAGAGGTGCATACACTCACATACTCTTGTGCCCACTGTGTTTTCTACATCTGATTTTCAGTACAAGAGCACAGAAACTGGGAGTTGGAATCAAGGGTCAAAAATAAAGGTCCCTCAACTTAAATGGATTATGGTCCTGTAAAGCCCCAAACACCAGCCTAATAACAGCCAAATAACAAGAAATTATAGCGAAAAAGTTGCAATTGTGAGAAATAAAGTCACAAATAAAGTCGCAATTACTAAAATAAATCACCTGTGTGTTATATGTGGCAAAAGATGATAATGTACCGTGACTTCTATGCAACATCAAAGCTGCAATAAGAAGTCATTGTAACGGATAACATTTCTTTGTTATTTCACATTGTTCCAGCAGTCATCATTGGCTTGCCGTCATTGTTAGTCTCAGTTTTGCATGTGTAGTAGATTAACATTATACTGTATATACTAGCTATCTCAGATAAATCAAATTGGTTGACTTCAGCTTAATTTTTAATTAACTTACAATCAAGTCACCTTTACTTCCATGTGCAATTCCTAATCCACTTTACTTGAGCCAAATAAGTAACTTGGATGGCATGTTTTTCAAGTAATTTGATTTTCAGTGGGTCTCTCTTAGAATAAATGTTCTTAGTAGAACTTGAAAATGTTATTCTTCACAGTCTGGCTGATAAATCCTTTCTGGTACTAATTGAAACTTTTATTTTGGAATAGAGCACTGTTGCTGTGTATGTGATGAGTGATGTGGTGTTATGGTGTTTGGTCTTTGCTCAGATCTCAGGATCAGGCATATATACAGTTGAGTGAGATGGAAGAAGAGATGGATCACCGTGTCCACACCACAGAGAGAAACACACGTCTACAGGTGAGGAGAGTAATTGACATTACAGTGGCCTGCTATTTTGTTTAGTTCTGCTCCACCAACAAAAATAGGTGTTTTTATGTAGGAAATGTGGACAAGCGGGAAAAACCACTTGTCCAATCAAATAAGAGGTCCAGAACTAGCTGGTGTTGATATTGTTTCAGTGTATACATTTTTTTCTTCTTCTTTGTATCATGCTGGGTAGCCCTGCCCATTGTGAAATTCCATCGGTCGAAAACTCTGCCCAACTGTTAATTAAACATCAAATATTTTCTGATTGGATGCTATGACAGCATAACACACATGATAATGTTCTCTTGATAAGTCCACCCATCATTAAAGGGATAGTTCATCCAAAAATGAAACTTCTCTCATCATTTACTCACCCTGATGCTATCCCAGATGTGTATGACTTTCTTTCTTCTGCTGAACACAAATTAAGTTTTTTAGAAGAATATCTCAGCTCTGTAGGTCCATACAATGCAAGTGAATGGTGGCCAGAACTTTGAAAAGAACTCCAAAAAGCACACAAAGGCAGCAGAACGTAATCCATAACACTTCATCAGAATATTAAAATTTAAGTCCTTTTTTACTATAAATCTCCACTTTTAATATGAATCTTTATGTTATCAAAACAATGGCACATCATGAATGGTGCATTCATATTGTAAATGTGCATTTTCCAGCCTTTTATATTTGTAAAGTATGATTTGTAGCAAGGGGTTGTATTTCCTTTGCTTTTTATATGAAATATTGAATCTATGCTTCTAAAATGCAGAAATGTTCTGATTTGTATGTTTCACCATCACTGTAATTAATTGTGAAGATACTAATTGAATGTATTTAGCTTATTAATTTCAGTCATTGTGTTTATATTATGCCTATGGACAAGGTATTCTGTTAATTCTGAGGTAGGAGCTGATAGACAATACCTGATGAATTGGTGTTGGAGAGTTTTGGATTGCATTCAAGGTGTAATTTAACCATGACATCACATTTTAGTGCTGACAATCTTCTGCAGTCTTGTGTTTTCTCTTGTTCCTAACCCTGTTCTTTATTTTAAGCCCGTGTTCCACCACTTATCTCATTATGTAACTCAAGCCGAACTCACTGTTTGTTCAACTGCACCTGTTCAAGTTGCTCTGAAAAGTGTCAAGAATTTACACCTATTAACACTCTGAAACCTTGCCTTTCCTTATTACATATCAGTTTCATGTTTTCTAAAAATATTTTTAATCTTTTGTGTGGAGCTTTAATTATTTAATTTTTTCAAGAATTTTGAATCAATAGATTAAAACCCCTTTAGGATGGTTACTCTTGTTTGCATTCATGTAGTCATTATTCTCCATGAATTAAACTTTTTTTTCTTTTCCATGGACTATTTTGATTTTTACATTAATTGTAATTTTATAATTTTAAATGTGATAACGTTTACATTTTATATTTACAAATTATTTACCCAATGCATGTTTTTTTGTTGTTGTAATTTTTAATCTATAAATGTGTATAAATTGTAAAAAAATTCAATTTTTACCTTATGCTTTTTAATAATTTTAAACCTTGTTTTATTTTTAAAATTTAACCCAGTGTATGTTTTATTTGTCATTTGTAGTCTTTATTTTATTTTAAAACATGGATAACATTTAAAATTGATTAGTTTTACAACAATGAACTCAGTGTATTTTTTGTCATTGTAGTACTTTTGTTTTTACATTTTAAATAATTTAAAATACATTATACTTACAAATTTTAACCCATTGTATGTTTTATATGTCATTTTAATCCTTATTTTTTTGTTTTTAAAGTTAAAAAAGCGAAATATTATAATTTTTTCAACATTTCTTAACCCAGTGAACTTTGTTTGTTTTTTGTCATTTTTAGCCCTTATTTTCGTTTGTTATATTTTATAAAGAATAATTAAATATTATAATTTTTACAACATAATTATCCATTGTATGTTTTATTTTTTTAATTTTTTTTATCATTTAAGACCTTATTTTCTTTTAAAAATGTAATAAAATCTACAAAAAAATTAAGTGTAATAGATTTAATTTAATTAATGACATTTTTAGTCCTTATTTATTTTTGTATTTTTTCTCCTCCAGGAGTCTAAAAAAGCTGATGCAGCTCTGAGCAGCATGAAACACCAGTATGAGTCTCAGATCTGTGAACTTCAGCAGAAGATACAGACCCTGCAGATGGTGACTAGTAACTCTTACTAAGTTCTGCTAATAACAGACTAATAAAGTTCTCTTTTGCTGAATAGTTTTAGTTGAATTAAATGACAATATTTTGATATGATTTGTTTTTCTTAGACTGAGGACCAAAATAGGAGCACCAGCCTTAAAGAGGAAACTTCAGCACTGAAACGAAAGAACAACGACCTGACGCTGGTATGACTCTCATTAAAATTTGAAGACCATCAAAAAGTTAGTTTGAGATATATATATATATTATGAATTCTTTTATCCTTTCAGCAAAAGCAAAAGTTGAAGCAAGAGCTGTTAGAGTCCCACACAAATGTTGCATTCCTGCAGAGTGAACTGGACTCTCTCAAGAGTGATCTTACAGACCAAAGCATCAACTTTGAACGGTACTCTCTGTGTTTCTGTGTGTGTGTGTGTGTGGTATCACTGTATTCATTGTAGAATATGCCAATAATGAAAGACCACTCAGACTATGGCTTTGAACAGCAGTAAAAAACAGGTTTTGTGACTTTTATTGCTGTTTACAGTAGTGACATCATCAACGCAGGATATCCTGGTGTCACACGTCACACTGCACAGGAATGCATCAACCTTGTCTCCTAGTAACTGAAAAACAGAATCACAGTTTACATATGTGTGCATGTCCAAGCCTTAAATAAGTATCAGCTTGTAAAGACAGCTTAGTCCTTGACTGACAACTTAGCTTACTTGGTGCTCTAGGCAAGATCTGACGTGGATTCCCCTTAACGCACCCCACCCCCCAAAAAAACACAAAACATCAAAATGATGGATTTTTCGATGTTGACAAAAAACACACATTTTACATCTTAAAACACTTACATCTTAAAATGAAAGTGGAGATTTTTGAGTAAAAAGGGACTTCAATTTTGATCTGATTCTCATCCACACCTATCATGTCACTTCTGAAGACATGGATTTAACCACTGGAGTCGTATGGATTACTTTTATGCTGCCTTTATGTGCTTTTTGGAGCTTCAAAGTTCTGGCTACCATTCACTTGTATTTTATGGACCTACTGAGCTGAAATATTCTCCTAAAATCTTCATTTGTATTCTGAAAAAGAAAGAAAGCCATGTTTCTTGAATGGCATGTGGGTGAGTAAATGATGAGAGAATTTTCATTTTTGGGTAAACTATCCTTTAAATAAAAATAACCAGATAATGAATATAGAAAAGAAGTAACTATATATATATAGAGAGAGAGAGAGAGAGAGTGAGAGAGAGTTTATATACAGTTGTGCTCAAAAGTTTGCATACCCTGGTAGAAATTGTGAAATTTTGGCATTGATTTTGAAAATATGACTGATCATGCAAAAAAATTTATTTAAGGATAGTGATCATATGAAGCCATTTATTATCACATAGTTGTTTGGCTCCTTTTAAAATCATAATGGTAACAGAAATCACCCAAATGGCCCTGACCAAAAGTTTACATACCCTTGAATGTTTGGCCTTGTTACAGACACCCAAGGTGACACACACAGGTTTAAATGGCAATTAAAGGTTAATTTCCCACACCTGTGGCTTTTTAAATTGCAATTAGTGTCTGTGTATAAATAGTCAATGAGTTTGTTAGCTCTCACGTGGATGCACTGAGCAGGCTAGATACTGAGCCATGGGGAGCAGAAAAGAACTGTCAAAAGATCTGCGTAACAAGGTAATGGAACTTTATAAAGATGGAAAAGGATATAAAAATGTATCCAAACCTTGAAAATGGCAGTCAGTACTGTTCAATCACTTATTAAGAAGTGGAAAATTCAGGGATCTCGATACCAAGCCAAAGTCAGGTAGACCAAGAAAGATTTCAGCCACAACTGCCAGAAGAATTGTTCAGGATACAAAGAAAAACCCACAGGTAACCTCAGGAGAAATACAGGCTGCTCTGGAAAAAGACGGTGTGGTTGTGTCTGTAACAAGGCCAAACATTTAAGGTATGTAAACTTTTGATCAGGGCCATTTTGGTGATTTCTGTTACCATTATGATTTAAAAAGGAGCCAAACAATTATGTGATAATAAATGGATTCATATGATCACTATCCATAAATAAATGCTGCATGATCAGTCATATTTTCAAAATCAATGCCAAAATTTCACAATTTCTGCCAGGGTGTGCAAACTTTTGAGCACAACTGTATATATATATAGTTACTTCTTATAGTTAATTGCAGTAACATATTATATATATATATATATATATATATATATATATATATATATATATATATATATATATATATATATAATGGCAAATTATATTAATATTTACATTCTATATACATAACTTAAATTGCACAATTAAATTATAGAGTCAATAAATAAAGAAAATTGCAGAATACTTACAGATTGTTGTTTGTTCTATTACACCTAATATACATATTGTATTAAATTATATTAACATTTACATTATATATACACAACTTACTCCTAGTTTCCATTGATGCAACATCATCAGTGACTTTGTCATACTGTATCTGCCCAGCAATCACAAGGTTGATACTAATTATCTCAAGACCACTGAGGCGATCCTGTGTCATGGTGTACCTATACTGTTAATCATGGTTCTCTTATGTTTGTTCAGAATGAAAGAATGCATTATGAAAATCCATAATCCTAACCATATAGCCTTTAAGGCTGAGTAGCCTGTAAGGTACAACTCAGGGCACCTTTCTCCCATCGCGATCTTGCAAACTTTGTGCGAGGGTGGCCGAGCAGGTAGGTACTCTGTCGTGCTGCCCCAGAGAGTGTTGCCGCCCTAGGCGGCTACCTATATCACCTATGCCAGGATCCACTACTGGCAAGTCTAGAAATATCAGCTATAAAAGATAAAGCTGTAACAATAACAACACACTTGTTGATTGTGTTTGTACAGAGATGAAGCTCTGATGAAATGCTTCTCTGAAGAGAGAGAGAACCTGGAGAGACAGAGCGAGATGCTTCAGTGAGTTTTACCCGCACGACACTAGAAGAAACTTCAACAAATGACACTCTAGTACCACTAGAAACTCTCCATGCACACATCAAATGTACAGTTCCTTCGAAAAGTATTCACCCCCTTCATTTGTTTTGCATTATGTTTATTAATTCCAGCTTCCTTTGTTCTGAGATCAATTTATACAACCAAAATTTTTGCAAAATGATGTACATAGCTCAGGTAGCTAGGGTAAGGAAGTAGATCATTAACCTTAACCTAATCTGTTTGGGAGAATATTTCACTCGCTTTTAGCGCCACTCAGTGGACATTTCACCTCGAAACTGCCGCAAAATGTGAAATGAACTGTGTAATAATATCTTGGAAAAAATGTTGCCACAGTCACGTAATGTTGATGAGATCAGGCTAAAATGTTAGCAAATCGAAATAATTTTTCTCTTTCAATCAGATGATAAATTTAACACATAGAGTAAATGAATCAAAGAGCTAGTACTTTGTTCATTGTACTTAGCAGCAATTAAAGAGTGTTTTTGAGTATGTCTGAATGAACATTGCATGCCCATAGTATGCTTTGATAGTTTATTTTATTTCAACTCTGCATAGATGAATGGCAGTTTCCAGGTCTTACCATTTTATCCCACCAGAAAACAAACCATATAGCTAGATATTGCTTTTTAGTTTTCAGCGTGTGCTTTGGGTCATTGTTTTTGCTGGAAAAATTCATAGTTGCCCTAAAGGCAGATTCCTGGCTAACTGCAACATTCGTTCTCATCAATGATTTGCTTGTATTTGGCCAAAATGTTCTCAAAATGACTTCCAAGGCCACATCAGTAAGGTACTGTTTATGTCTCAATGTGTCTTATGTTTCAATTTAAGTAATATTCCGATTTTTATTTTGAATATTATTCTGAAATGATCCCAGCCTGATCTCATGAAAATTACATTACTGTGGCAACAATTTTGCAAAACAAAATTGCGTGCTTCATTACACATTTTGCTGTGGTTTCCCTGTGAAATGTCCAGCGGGGGGCGCCAAAAGTAAGTGAAATGGTGTTGTAATCAGACAAGGTTTTAAACATAAATATTAGATGGAAGTTTTAATGAGTAAAACGTACTTCCTTAACCTTAAACTTTAACCTAAACCTAACCAATAGTGTTCTTAAATCAAATGAGAGGTGAACAAAACATCCCTACCCTAAACCTAACCGATAGTGTCCAAGACCAAAATGAGAAATGAAAACCACATTTCCTGAAGCAACCACGTCATCTTGTGTCGCACTATGACACGTCTCACTTGTCAGTTTGCGTGCTTGTTTGGGTTCAAACCGTGGTCTCCCGAGTCCAAATCAGGTGAACTATTGTGAAAGCTAATCGCATTGTGAAAATGATGGTGAGTCTGTAATACAAGCATTAAAATTAATTAGTTTTTTTTAAAACGATGCATTAGAGCAAAAGTGTTTCGATATCATAAAATAATATCAATAAAATGATAGATTATTAGTGCTTTATTTTCATTTTGGGCAACACACCAGTTATGGTAAAACTATAAACAGGGGCTGAATACTTTTTGTACCAGAGCCAAATTAGGTAGAAAAGTCAAGAGGTGTTTGCAGAAGTCTGTCACATTAAGTTGTTTTTTTGCTTTTGTAGTTTTTCTTTAATTATTGTAATGTGATATTTGTGATGTTCTCTTCTGATTTCCCAGGGCAGCAAACAGAAAGCTCCATGACAGTAATGACGGTCTACGTGCAGCACTGGAGAGCAGTCAGAGTAAAAGACAGACTTCGGTGAGCAATTATATAACCCCCTGTGTGTCGACACATTTCCTTGGGTGTAAATGTTGTTGGTAGATGGATTAAACTATCTGCGAGCAACGTTTGTGGAGCAGACAAATACTCTGATGGCCGTGTATGTTTTTAGGAGACCAGGATTAGAGTTGGAGTTAAATGTATTGACACTTCTGCTTATTAGTCCATTAGAAGAGACCTGAATGTATTCTCTTTCAGTGTGTTACTGGGCTCTCAACTGGAGTTTACATGAACAGGAAGAAGAGCTTGAGTTCCCCTTATTTTGATCGGTAAGACATGTATCATGTTATCATAAACTTTAAAGGAATTGTTCACTCAAAATTAAAATTGTCACCATTTACTTTTCATGTCATTCCAACTCTTTATGATTTTCTTTCTTCCGTGAAACACAAAATGATGCCATAAAGGGATAGTTCACACAAAAATGAAAATTCTCTCATTTACTCACCCTCATGCCATCCCAGATGTGTATGACTTTCTTTCTTCTGCAGAACACAAATGAAGATTTTTAGGAAAATATCTCAGCTCTGTAGGTCCATACAATGCAAGTGAATGATGACCAGAACTTTGAAGCTCAAAAAGCATTTAAGTGCAGCATAAAAGTAATCCATATGACTCCAGTGGTTAAATCCATATCTTCAGAAGCATTGTGATAGGTGTGGGTGAAACAGATCAATAATTAAGTCCTTTTTCTTTCTTTTTTTACCATAAATGTCCACTTTCAAACAGCCCTCATAAGAGTTCTTCGTTTGTTTTTGGTGGTTTTCTTCATGTATAATGCCACCTACTAGGAAGGGAGTAGAAGTTACTTAAATAATGATCTGTTACATCCTTGAAAGGTCTATAATATCATTTCTTAAGACATGAATTTAACAACTGGAGTTGTATGAATTACTTTCATGCTGCTTTTATGTGCTTTTAGGAGCTTTAATTTTATGGTCACCATTCACTTGCATTGTATGGACCTACAGAGCTGAGATATTTTCCTAAAAATCTTCATTTGTGTCCTGCAGAAGAAAGAAAGTCATATACATCTGGGATTGCATGAGGGTGAGTAAATGATGAGGGAATTTTCATTTTTGGGTGAACTCTTAATTTAAGTAAAATTTCTAAGCTTTTGTTTTCCTTACAAGGTGTGGATGGTTATTTATAGTCAAATCTCCAAAATCTAGTACAAAAAATAAAAAATAAATAAAAGCACCATTAAAACCCCATATAAGTAGTCATAAAACGTGTGTACTGTATTCCAAGTCTTATAGTGTGTACTGTATTCAAAGTCAATAGCTTTGTGCAAGGAACAGATAAGAAAGACATTATTGAGATTATATCATTTAGGTAGAGGGGAAGATTATCTGTGAAAAACAGCTTACATTTCCATCTGTTCCTCGCTCAAAGCTATTGTATGGCTTCAGAAATCTACTTTGATGGTGCCTTTTGTCCTATTTTGAGCGTGACTGTATAATTCATTTACTTAGTTTCATTGTATGGAAAATGGAGCCCAAATAATAACAGAATTTTCAATTTAGGATGAACTATTTCTTTAAAGCTGAAGTTGTGTTTTTTATACAGTATGTCATTAATGATGATTATACAGGCATGTGCACATGCCCATTATGATATTTGTGTGTAAAATGATCTGTAGTGTCTATAGTATGGCCGGTTAATATTGATTTCCCACTGCATCGCGATCTTCATTTGATATTAATCTCTTTATCGATTCTTAAATCCCAAGAATGATTAATGTGAGTAAATCACTTGTATATGCAGCCAAATTTCGCACTATGCAATAAAAAATTTCTGTAATTAGAAATGGTCAGATTTCACTCATCAGTCATTAAGTAGTATATAGTGGCGAAGAAGTTCATCATCAAGATCCTTATACTTCGTGTTAAAGTTTGGTTTGACTCATCCGTTTGATGTGATTAAAGACAAGATCCACACTTTGTCATTAAATGGTGTCTCTTTTATATCCTTTTGTTCTTTACAGTCAATTGTTGATAAAAAATTAAAAATAAAAAAATGAACATTTAATTCTAATCACACATAACACGGATGTGGTAAAGAAGTCATTCGAGTTCTCTCTCGTTATGGGCTCAACACTTCTGTGACACGCTTGCTGAACTGATGCTGTTTTTAGAGACAGTACCGGTTTTTAGCACGTGTTCTACATATCAGTGTAAATACTTGTGAATAGTACAAATTTTGCATGTAAACAATAAACATGTTACAAAAAAATAGACCTAATTCCTAGTTAGAAGGTCCCCTTTTAATTAACCGCTGTCACAGTGTGTCACCGTTATGTTTCCAAGGACTCTTATTTTGATATAGTTTTTGTCTTCTGCCCTCTGATTTTCCACGGTGCACTGCCCTCATCACAGCCATCTGTTCCCCATCATCCTCACCTGTTCTCCATTCCCTCATTTACTCGTGCTTGTATAAATACCCTCTAGTTTTGTTCCCTCTTGGTCAGTTCTTGTTTGCTGCAACATGAGTTCAGTTCTTGTTTGTTGTTTTCTGAGTTCGCGTTTATTTGTATTACTATCATCATCTTCATTAAAAGCCTGCACTTAGATCCAGCATCTCCCGTCTCATCTCAGCAACTACTCTTTACAACCACATTAGCTACGAGATAATTTCTTTCATACTGTATGGAAGCAATTGTAATAGAATTTAATCAAATAAAATTAGAATCGAATCTGAAAATCTGCAACAATGTTATGATTGTCTCAACTCAGAAGAGTGAGGAACCAAGTGCTGAGCGTTATTGAAATTAGGGTACTCCATAATCATGTAGATAGTAACAAGCAATGGGTCAATTATCCAATAAGGCAGGCAGACAGGAAAGAAACAATCCAAACGACAAGCTGAGACAATAGTCCAATGAACAGGCAATGCATCAAAAACCCAGGGAAATAAACCATCCAAAACAGCAGGCAGAAAAATAATTCAGGAAAAAGGCTCAGAAGTAATGCTCAGAAATCCAATACACATAGGCAGGACTTCGCAAAGAACTAGAAAGCAAACAGGTTTTAAATAGACAGGCAGTGAATAGTGAGATGAGAGTCAAGTGTGTTAGAGTCCTCTCAATACTACCTCTTGTGGTTATTTGGAGTTACGGCAGTGGAGGATGTTACAATCAATACACAGCCTTTGTTTATAGTTCTGTATTTTATATATGTATAGTTCTGTATTTTATATATGTATAATGATTACTAGTTGTCTCTGTCTCCAGTTTGTTTATAATGAACATAGGATGAGCAGTATTTTGTAACGTTGATGTTTATATTAATGAATACTTGTGTAGGTGCTGTAACACTTATCTAGATGAAGTCTATGATCATCTTCAGATGATGGAGGATCTGCACAGACAGAACTGTGATTCTCTGGCTCTGGCCCTGTGTGACCCCATGCGCAGACGCAGTTGTGAGGAGGACAGCCTGCCCGAGAGCTACGTGGACAGCGGCATGTCGACTCTACGCTCAAATAATTTCTACGATTACGAGCATGAAAGAACTTCCTGTCCAAGTCCTGTGCAAGCGGTGGACAACAGCACCACTGTGTCTGGAGACACTTCGGACACAGAGGTATGATGTCATCCAAAAATGTCCCGTATACTATCAAACTTACCAATCAAATGCAAAATTGAAAGTTCTCATCATTTACTCACCCTCATGCCATTCCAGATGTGTATGACTTTCTTTCTTCTGCTGACCACAAGATATTTTATTTTAGAAGAATATCTCAGAACAAATATTTTTTTAGAAGAAATTTTCAGCTCTGTAGGTCTATACAATGCAAGTGAATGGTAACCAGAACTTTGAAGCTCCAAAATGCACATAAAGGCAGCATGAAAGTATTATAAATAAGACTCCAGTGGTTAAATCTATATCTTCAGAAGTGATATGATAGGTGTGGGTGAGAAACAAATCAATATTTAAGTCCTTTTTGTTTTACTATAAATTCTCCTACCTGCCCAGTAGGTGGCAATATGCATGAAGAATGTGAATTGTCAAAAACAAAAGAAGAATGTGAAAGTGGAGTTTGATAGTAAAAAAAAAAAAGGACCTAAATATTGATCTGTTCCTGATTCACACTTTTCTTTCTTTCTTTCTTCAAGCTCCAAAATGACAAAAAGAAGTGATAAAAGTGGTTTAAATCTTTTGTAGTCAAACGATAGCTGGCCCAGGCTCACGTTTGAAACAAACTGTGTGTGTTGACAGGTTCTGGAGGTGCGAGATGAGGCTGCGTTTGGTTCAGATATTGAATCAGTTCTGAGTTGGACTCCATCACAAGCTGCTCAGAAAAATGATTCGGGGAAGAAATGCCTCTCTGCTATCTTCACTGAGGTAATAGATTCACTCATCAAACATCATCTAAAGCCCCTAAATTAAATGCACAGATCAGAATATTTGACCCACGGCACAGCTTCTAAATTATAAACTGTACCTTTAACAAATAAAATCACAGTCCTAAAACTCAAAAACTACTAATGCCCAAATGCTCAAGTGTTTACTCTCAAATAACTCTGTATAAAGCAGTTAACATGGTCAATGCAACAAATTTGATCACGTTTGATTAGTAACTTCATGCAGAATTTTAAATGTTTCTAAATAAATTTAAATAATAATCCCAGAATTTGGGTCTCAGAATGTGGCCTCAGACTTTGGACCCCTCAGTTTACCATTTAGTGAATGGTTTCATGTTATTCATGGTATTACAATGGCACATGTCCAAATAAACATGATATTACATTTTTTTGTTAGAGGAATCAAATCCTATATATTTCTCCAGTTCCACCAATAGTCACACTGAATAAAGTGACTATTGGAGTGTATTTTTTTGGAATTCTTTTCATTCCATCTGGTTTGTTTAAAAGGAATATTTTCCTTAGAGTGGATACTGTTTTTTGTGTGTCTGTGTAGAAAGGGAAGGATGAGTTGGCGGTGATTGAGGCTCTGTCTGAAAAGGCTTACAGAATTGTGCTGGCAGGAGACGCTGCGGTGGGCAAGTCTAGTTTCCTTCTTCGCCTCTGTAAGAACGAGTTCAAAGGCAACACCAGTGCCACACTGGGTAAGACCTCTCCAACACTCAGCTACACTTGAATAGATTCCAATGCTATTATTGTTAATGGAACCTGAGCATAAAAATTTAATTAAATGTTTTGTTAGCTAAAATAAACATAAAAACTAACATAATTGGGAAACATTTTTTTTAACTAAACTAAAATATTTTTTCAAGACTCCAAAACTAAACTAAACTAAAATTTACCTGAAATTAGTTTTAGTTTTAGTATTTGATGAACAGTATATTATAACGTTTGCTAACTTAACAACCAGCCTTCAGGAAACATGAAAATGCCACTAGCAGCCCTGAGATATATAAAAACTTCAATGTTCAATTCACAAATCAGTGTTGGCAAATCTAAAATACTTAAACTAAAATGAAAACTAAATATACTTATTTAACTAATTTACTAATAAATATACGAATTCCATTTCCTCACAGGTGTTGATTTTCAGATGAAAACCTTGGTGGTAGATGGTGTTCCTACAGTGCTGCAGTTGTGGGATACGGCTGGGCAGGAAAGGTAAGATCCTATGACTCAAATTCTAGCTAAAACCACTCCCTTTCTTCTCAAAGACATTTTCTCAGCTGCCGCATGCAAAACAGGAGTATGTGACCTGCATGCTGCCATCTATGCTCATGGGCACTCAATGGCGTAGATTTGGTTTGAACATTGAGGGGGACCAAATGTGGGTTTGAGAAGTGTTATGTTTCATTACAACACATTACACAATGCATAATAACAGTTTAAATCAATGCACAGATAAATAAAAAAGTATATTATATGTATGGATGCTGCGGTGTGAGTTTTTGAAAATTAGATTACCATCTGAGAAAACAATTGCGGTTAACTGGTTTTACAGTTATTTGCACATTTTCTTATTATGCAAAAGCACTGATGCAAAAAATGCATACCATATAACAATTGTCTAAACTTCTAATTGGACGTACACTGGCAGCCAAAAGTTTTGAATAATGTTCAGATTTTGCTTTTTTGGAAGGAAATTGGCACTTTAATTCACCAAAGTGGCATTCAGCTGATCACAAAGTATAGTCAGGATATTACTGATGTAAAAAAACAGCACCATCACTATTTGAAAAAAATAATTTTTGATCAAATCTCGACAGGCCCCATTTCCAGCAGCCATCACTCCAACACATTATCTTTGAGTAATCATGCTAAATTGCTAATTTGGTACTAGAAAATCACTTGCCATTATATCAAACACAGCTGAAAGCTATTTGGTTCATTAAATGAAGCTTAACATTGTCTTTGTGTTTGTTTTTGAGTTGCCACAGTATGCAATAGACTGGCATATCTTAAGGTCAATATTAGGTCAAAAATGGCAAAAAAGAAACAGCTTCTCTAGAAACTCATCAGTCAATCATTGTTTTGAGGAATGAAGGCTATACGGTGCTTGACATTGCCAAAAACTGAAGATTTCATACAAATGTGTACACTACAGTCTTCAAAGACAAAGGACAACTGGCTCTAACAAGGACAGAAAGAGATGTGGAAGGCCAGATGTACAACTAAACAAGAGGATAAGTACATCAGAGTCTCTAGTTTGAGAAATAGACACCTCACATGTCCTCAGCTGACAGCTTCATTGAATTCTACCCGCTCAACACCAGTTTCATGTACAACAGTAAAGAGAAGACTCAGGGGTGCAGGCCTTATGGGAAGAATTGCAAAGAAAAAGCCACTTTTGAAACAGAAAATCAAAAAGAAAAGGTTAGAGTGGGCAAGGAAACACAGGCATTGGACAACAGATACTTGGAAAAGAGTGTTATGGATCTTAACCCCATTGGGCTTTTGTGGGATCAGCTAGACTGTAAGGTGCATGAGAAGTGTCCAACAAGACAGCCACATCTATGGCAAGTGCTACAGGAAGTGTGGGGTGAAATGTCACCTGAATATCTGGACAAACTGACAGCTAGAATGCCAAGGATCTGCAAAGCTGTCATTGTTGCATGTGGAGGATTTTTGATGAGAACTCTTTGAAGTAGTTTAAGAAGTTCTGAAATTTTTTTTCAAATTGTAATAGTAATTTTTCACGTTAATAATGTCCTGACTATACATTGTGATCAGTTGAATGCCACTTTGGTGAATAGAAGTGCCAATTTCTTTCCATAATAGAAAATTCTGTACATTATTCCAAACTTTTGGCCGCCAGTGTATTTCTGGGGGATATGTGGACGCTATGGGAAGCCCTATAATAAGAAAACTGATAAATATACACACACACACACACACACACACACACACACAAAAGGAGGTAGAGACACTCCAGGGCACGATACCGCTTATGTGCATGCCGAGATCAATGATGTGCTTAAGTGTAAACAGAGTGCTTCAAAAGTGCATTTTTTGTTGAATGCTGTGAATTTGTACAGAAGCGACGCTTTAAATAAGGAGGACAATTTAAAACACAACTTTTCAAAGTTTAGTTGCTGATAGTATCCACACACAAATGCACCGCATGCTGTCAGCATGCTTAAACATTACAAAAAGTGGCATCTTTAATTAATCACTTTAAAATCATCACAGCTAAAAATATTAAACTTACTAGTTTGTTGCTGGACGACTAGTGGAGCATCCTGTCTCATTTGTAGCATGTGTTTCTTTCTAGGACATCTGTCTGCTTGTTTTACATATCATCATTTAAATGCTGCCAAACAGCCGATTTAAGTCGCTTTTTTGATGGATATGAGTTTGGTGGTTCAAATTCCTCCTGTTATGTTTTGGAATTCGTGTGTTTAAGCTTCAGTTTCACATGAATTAAAAGTTCACGTTCAGTTCGCGACACCTGGCCATTAAAGCACCACGCGGCCACTGTCCGTAACCATAGCAACAAAACTGTTTTTTTTTGTCTTAATATGTCAGACTCACAGCCACTCAGTTGCAAGGTATCTCATATGAAATTATTTTCAGTGTTGGTGGGTGGTCAAATCACCCCCTTCACAGCATTGGGGGGGACGTGTGCCCACGTCTCCCCCAATTCTATGCCAGTGTGGGGTCTCAATTCTGGGCCGTTTTTGAGTCAATCACCTGAGCTGTAAATGCCATGTGACTGATCACTCTGGAACCCAATGCTGATTGACTGATGGCACCACAGTAACGCACAGTCCCAAACCCTTCACTAGCGTTATATTAGAACTCCTTGCTCTAATAGATGTAAAATGCAAAATATGATATGGAAGAGATACCATTTAATCACTTTGCATCTGGTTATGACATGGTGTAAATACCACAACTGGACTGCTATACTTATATCCTTCTACACCATTTAATTAAGATAAGAAACCTTGGCTTCAACTTTGTAGCTGAACCTTCGGAATAATTTATACTGCTGCCAAAAAAAAAAAAAATATATATATATAATACAGATGGCATACACATTCTGTAATGCATCATGATGCAGTTATGGAGGGGATTTATGGTTTCTCTGTTGATGTTCCTATTACAGGTTTCGTAGCATTGCTAAGTCTTACTTCAGGAGAGCTGATGGAGTTCTTCTACTGTATGACGTCACCTGTGAGAAGAGCTTCCTTAATGTGCGTGAGTGGGTCGACATCATTGAGGTAATCTCTAGACTGTATACTTTAATTTTATTTACAATATTTGCCATTCTATTAAATGGTCCATACTCTTTTTTTTTTTTTTTCTTTTCCCTCAAGTCCTCTTATAATGTTACTCAAGGTTTTTAATTTGGTTGTGCATGACCATTTTACACCCTTTACCTGACCCTTAGAATTAAACAGGATGTTTTTGCTGCTGTGCCTTATAAGACATAAGACATAAGGTTGCAACGGCAAGAAATAAAGTCACAGTTGTGAGAAATAAAGTTGCAAGATGTGTGACAAAGTTGCAATTTCATGACAAAAAGTCACAGTTGTGAGATATAAAGTTGCAGTTGTGATAAAGAGTCACAGTTGTGAGATATAGTCACAATTGTAAGATATATAGTTGCAAGATATAAAGTTGCAATTGTAAGAAATAGTCACAGTTGTTAGATATAAAATTGCAATTGTGAGATATAAAGTCACAATTGTGAGATAAAGTTGCAATTGAGAGATATAAAGTTGCAAGATAAAAAGTTGCAATTGCGAGAAATAAAGTCACAACTGTGAGATATAAAGGCGCAATTATGAGATATAAAGTTGCAGTTGTGAGATATAAAGTTGCAGTTGTGAGATATAAAGTTGCAATTGTGAGACAAAGTTGCAATTGCAAGAAATAAAGTCGCAATTGTGAGATAGAAAGTTGCAAGATATGAAGTTGCAATTGCGAGACAAAGCTTCATTTGCAAGAAATAAAGTCGCAGTTGTGAGATATAAAGTCGCAGTTGTGAGATATAAAGTCGCAGTTGTGAGATAGAAATGAGAATTATCTTTTCCATGTTTTCTCCATGGTGGGATCAGAGCACCATAGAAAAGTTACTGAGGTCTACACAAGCAAGTTTTGTCCAAGCTTGTGTCCATTAAAAGCACAGTGTTTTCAAAGAGGTGTTGCAGGGACAGTTAAAATTGGATATCAGTGTATGCTTTCTCGGATGCAGGATGTGTCCCAAGATGATATTCCCATCATGCTTGTGGGGAACAAGACAGACCTGAGGAATGAAGCTCTTCTACATGGAGTCACCTGTATTCCAACCAGCTATGGAGAGAAACTGGCCATGGTTAGTTATTCCCTTCAGTTCAAAATCTAATGACTTTGTGTTAGTTTCTGTTTATAGCTCTCCTATACTTTCACTTTGCCTGTAGATGTGATGTGACCTTTCAGTGATCCAGAACATTGCCACTTGTACCTCTTTACTAATGTTTTAGGTCATATTACTTCATGTACAAGAAGAAATTACATTTAGACTCTGGAAAGAGTGTGTTTTTCACAAGTGTAAGTGCTTCACTTTTTTTGCAGACGTACAGTGCTTTATTCTGTGAGACGAGTGCAAAAGATGGTTCCAATATCATTGAGGCGGTTCTTCATTTAGCACGGTAAGCCCCATTTCACAGAGTAAAAACAAAAAAATGGATTCCAGACAAAATTAGTACATTTGGCTACCAGAAGACTAGACCAAAGGCATCAAAGAGCCTTCAAATGAAACTTGGTGCATATAAGCTTTGTGTAATATTAATTAATCACAAGAGGGCAGCAAATCTTTTGAATGATGCTAGTCTGAAGATAATTCTTTGATGAACCCTCGCAAGGAGAAACTTTTTCAGTTTACATTACCAACTCAGGGGTGTTTGTAGCCCTTAATCAGTACTGGGGCTCAGTCTGCCCATAAATTTATCAAGTGTACCCTTATTTACTAGGGCGAATCAGGGGCGTGATTCCCAGGGAGAATTATTTTGGCAAAAACAGCAACAAAGTGTTTACACGCATCAGCTTTAAACTTGCATAGTAATATTAGACTTAAAAAAAAAAAAAAGAAAAGCATTAACACTCGGCTCTGTGATTGATCTGCGAAGTTGTGTACACTTTCTCTCTGTCCCGCACATTAGAGAGGTGATAAAGCATACTGATGAATGCAAGGAGCCGATAGCAGTGGCAAAACTCTCCGGAAGTCATAACAAAAAGATGTCCAACCCTAACTGCTGCATGGGCTGATGCGTGTGCACATCATCCCCAAACATAGACTTACCGCAGCAGTTCTATCTGAGCCTCTGTCACAGATACAACGCTTCTACAGAGTTCAAGCAGAATAACATTTAATTGTTAAACTATTTATTCAAGTCACATTAAAGATAAGAAACAAGAAAGATAGGAAAAATTAGAATTTTTGAGAATTTTGCTTTACTAAATGTGTTCAAGTTTTGACCTTGGGATAGTCTCAGATTTTCTTTTTATTGCAGGCCACATGTTTAAGTCCAAGCACATTTTTATGTGTTGCATTGCCTTTGATATCCCTGAATTTCTCAGCTTTCAGGACTGCGAAGCGACACCAATATTTGTAGCATTCTTTTTTGGTTTACATACATTTAGTTAGGAGTTTAGTATGGCGTACCATGCCTTTTCCTATTTATTACATGAAAACATTCTTTGTGTGAGTGAAAAGAAATCTATACCATTATATACTGTATGTCTAACAGGGTAACTGAATTGTTTTTTTATTTGTGGTATGTGAAACAGGATACTTGTTCGGAATAATGTGAAAAGCCCTATTTGTTAGGAACTGTTAAAGGAATAGGATAGTTTTTTTTTTCATTCATCTCTTTAATTCACTTTTTGAGACGTGTGTCTAATGAGATGCATGAAACCCTTTATGGATGAACCAAATGTTTTAGAATTATTTGGATAAAGAATTGAAAATTGGTGCTTGATTCAAAGCATATATGATTTTCAAATCATAAATCTAAATGTCTGAAAAATGAGAGTTTTAATTAAAACAGATTAGTAAGTTTTTATGGAAGCCTCTAATTGTAATCTATAATTTTCTTTATGCATTCCACATGACGTACTGCTGTTATTGCATCATATTGTTTTTGGAAGAGCAGTCAGTTTTAATGGGTTGTATCTGATAAACACTATTCTCTTTTCTGTAACACAAATACAACACACTATTCTATCATAAGCAGTGGACACTTATTATTTATGTTCTTACAGGAAACATTCCTGAATATGCTCACTTATATTATCTCATTACATGCAACTGTTTCTTTTATAATATGATGCATAGCTTGACTTTAAGATTGAATGTATGTTGCAAGCACACATTGAATATTGAAATAAAGATTAATATGTTTTCACTCCAATTTTATTGTGGCAGTACTAACATATAAAACAGTTCTTTTGTTTGAACATATAAACAATCAAAAATCACTTTACAAATTTCATAAGGCAGATTGGGAACTGTTTTTTTTTTTTTGTTTTGTTTTTTTAATACTCCCAGAGTTGTATAAAGTTGAAATTAGGTGACTGACTGTTTTAATTTCAAAACATTTATAATATTACTAAACATGCAAACAAAACACATTTCACATACTGTACTCTGTGAAATCACCAATCACTCAAAAAGATAGCAAACATATATATATATATATATATATATTTTAAAACGTGGTAGCATTTTCCAGATTATCTATTGCATATTTTCTTGTTTTACTGTATCATTTATCAGTATCTTTATTATTAAAGGGTAATGCATTGTTTTTCGTGTTTGACCAGATATATTTATGAATTATTTGAGTATGTTGCAATAAATCACTAATCATAAATCAAGATCTTAATGTGAATGACCAAAATCAGTGAATGTTGCACTTCTTCAGTTTGGCTAATTAATTACCAGCACAGTCAATTCACTGTCATTCAAAGGTCTGAATCTCATGAAACCTGTTAAAAACACATCCAAGTCTTATCTCAACCCAAAATCAAAAGAAAAAAAATTGACTTTGCATAAATAAAATGAAGGCTATTTAGGATGATTAAGCAATTTAATTGACATTAATTTAGTCACAATTAAGCACATTTTCCTAATACAATTCTCATTACTGTAAAGCAAATATATATATATATATATATATTCTCATTACAGTAATGCAGTGAGATGTTTTACTTTTGAGTTTGTAACTCTTATTTTTAATGACATTCTCATTAGTTTATAAAGAAAATCATTGCCTTTTCATATTAAAAATTAGCCAAAGACAATTACTTTCATGACATATAAATACTTCACAATTTAAAGTAAAAAAAAAAAAAAAAAATGGTTATGAGAATTAGATTTTATTTTCAGCTTCACGACAAATAGGTTTTAAAAAATTTCTTTTGATTTTGCGTGTTTTTGACAAAAAGCATGTTCTTGACATGTAAATTTAACAATTGCAAAACATTTGCAATTTACCAATGAGAAAATAATTCAGAACATTTGGATTCAATAGTTTAAGCTTTAAGTGACGGACATAAATAGAAATTTAAAAAGACAAGATTAAAAGGAAAATATGAAATCTCTTTTAAAATAAGACTTTGAATTAATTAAATGTTTTGTTGCGGACAGTTTTGTTAAAATAACTTGACCAGACACAAACAAAATCTCAGTTCTACCAAACATAAGCTAAATAAAGATGAAATAAGCACATCACCCCTCATCTTTATCGGGTGACATTAAATCTTGGTGTTCCTTCATGCAACAGAACGGCAAGGCTACAAAAACAATAACTAACACAACAAATTCAAGTGCATGACATTTCTGTTTGATATATTAAATGTTTTTACCCTCTGGCCAGTTACAATGAGGACATCTATTTTTTGCAACAATACAATACAATAAGAGATTTTTAATTTCATGGCCATATTCAACCAACCTACTATTGCCTGTAATAAAATATTATAAAGATTTTTACATAATCACTGTTACTAAAGCATATTTAGGGAATATCTGTTCTCAGTTTAAAGAAATAGTCCACCCAAAAATGCGAATTCTGTCATCATTTACTCAACTTTACAGTATGTCTTTCAAAGCAATTTGACTAAATTTGGCCATTTTCTGGTTTCATTGGTCATGATAACACACAAACAAGATAAGCACAAAGCATGACTATCTACTATCTACATTACTGGGTTTTTTTTTCTACATATTTATATTATTGGCTGTTTCATGATGCATGACATTAATAAATATGACTCAACCCTGAGCTGCGAGTAAAGAGAAACCTGAACAGAATTCAAAAGAAAGAAAAAAGCCTTTATATGTTCATTTCAAATGGCATTTGGCCATTGTAAAGTCCTATGATTATACAGAAACATGAATTAAATGTGTTAGTTGAGTCCACAAGTTCAGAGACTTGGAATGAGAATGACATTTCACAGTATTTACAGGCACATGCTGTCATAGGTGTACAAATGGAAAGGAGAACTATTCAGCAGACAAGACGCTTAAATATACACATCTACTCAACAGTGTATGTGGATGTATGTTATTCAGATTTTGTTTTCATAAAGCACATATTGTAGGTTATGTAATGCTAAATGTGATTTAACGACAAGCTTAGAGCATGTATGGATGAATATCAAGCACGATGAGTCACGAATGACACAGTCAAATAGCAATCAGATATGTTCTTTGAAATGACATATTCATATAAATACATAATATGCATTTTTCATCAGAAAAATAAACTGCTTTTTAAAGATCCTTCAATAATTCACATTCATTCCTGAGAGCGCCACCTGGTGTTTAATAGTAAATATGCGATCAAGGGTTTTATATTAAGAATAACTTCAAACTGCAACTCCTCTGAGCCTGATGCAGTTCGACAGAAAATACGTCATTAGCCCTTTACTGTTATCTCAGCAAAATAATGTTACATCACATCAAATTTGCATCACAAGTAGCCTTATCTTAAGTCTGTATTTGATTGGATTAATGTGGATGTGGAGGATAGGAGTTCATCTATTGTAACTCTGTGATATAATATGTTGTGTGATTACAGTTATTAGTTAAGTAAGATCCTCTAAAATGTATCACCATCATCTCTGTTTGCCCTTTTACAGCTACTCAACATGACATCTTAAAATCTTGAAGAAAAAAAACAAAAAAAAACAAAAAAAACAAAACAAAAAAACAGAATCAATGTTTAAATTTTGTGCTATTCTATATAAAAACCACTGCACAGTATTTTAAGGTAAGTTGTGTGATAATACAAATATTTCACTCATCTACCGCCTCCTTAACTAAGATAACTTTTTGCTGAAAATATAACTAAATGTATCACATAGAAATGTATATAAAAAATGTAAATAAAATAAAAAAACTATAATAAGCTTTAGCATGTATCGCTTGCCCTCTCTTTTATATTTGTGTGTTTATAGTGTGTAGAAAAGGTTTGTTCCAATACAGTATTTTGAGGTCAGAATTAACTAGTCTTGAAATGGCTGTAATTTAATTTGTAAGAAAATACATCTTAATTTGGTGAAGCTCATTACCTGGTCGTGCTTTTACATTTTGACATGCATTATGTGTGTTATGAAAGCTGAACTTGTCAAGACTTCAAATGAATTCAAATGGATAGTAAGTATAAATAGCAGGATCATTTTCAGAAAACGGTATCATTTGTGTGCTGTGTCCACATGACTAATATATATATATATATATATACACTGATCAGCCACAACATTAAAACTACCTGCATAATATTATGTAGGTCCCCCTCATTGGTGCCAGATGAGCTGGTTTGAGTATTTCTGTAACTGCTGATCTCCTGGGATTTTCACACACAACAGTCTCTAGAATTTACTCCGAATGGTGCCAAAAACAAAATACATCCAGTGAGGGGCAGTTCTGTGGACGGAAATGCCTTGTTGATGAGAGAGGTCAACAGAGAATGGCCAGACTGGTTCGAACTGACAAAGTCTACGGTAACTCAGATAACCGCGCTGTACAATTGTGGTGAGAAGAATAACATCTCAGAATGATATTCTGAGATGTGGGTTGGCGCTGTTTTGGCGGCACGAGGGGGACCTACACAATATTAGGCAGGTGGTTTTAATGTTGTGGCTAATCGGTGTGTGTGTGTGTGTGTGTGTGTATATATATATATATATATATATATATATATATATATATATATATATATATATATATATACTTAATATGATAATTAAAAGTACGGACTAACAGTCACATAGTTTAATAAATTTTACACCAGTTTGTGTGTAATGCTGCACAACAAAACAAAATTCTATTAAATTTAATTGAGTCATCATTAAAAAAATACAATTAAAAATATATTTTGTAGCACATTATAATAAGGTTACATTTGTTGTTGCTTTAGCTATCATGAACTAACAATGAACAATATATTTTTTACATCATTTATTAATCTTTGTTAATGTTAGTTAATAAAAAAAAAACATTGTTTATTGTTAGCTGATGTTAGTTAACAGTGCATTAACTAATGTTAACAAATACAACTTTTGATTTTAAAAATGTGTTTGCATATCTTGAAATTAACATTAAATAAGATTAATAAATGATGTAAAAGTATTGTTCATTGTTAGTTCATGTTAATTCATATTAATAACTAATGTTAAAAAATGTAACTACTTTAAATATTTAAAAATATTTAAAGTTTTATTATTTACATTTTGTGAAACATTACACAATTCAATTTAATGCAATTTTGTTATGAACTTGAAATGTGCAATTAAAAAAAAAATTGGCTAAAATATTTTTTGGAGTGTAAAGAACTTTTAAAATAAAACATTTTAAGTCAAACATAAATTCCAGACTTGCTGTGACAGGGTTGAAATAATGTAGCACTTTAAGGTTAGTATCAATAAACACTTTGCAAGCAGTGTTGGACAGTAATTGACAACATGTCATTTGGATTATGTAAGAAAATGACAAAAATCTAGTGCTTGTAATTAGATTACATTTTTAAATGTGTGTAATTAGATTACAGTTACTTTTTTATGAAATGCATGATTGCATATTGATTACATTACCTATCCATTTTTGATTTCATGTTTACTAATGTTTAATTAAAAGGAGTGTAAACTGATATTAAATATTTTTAACATTTTATTTTCATCAAAACATGCAATGAGTAATCCAGAAGATTAGTAATCCAAAAATTTAATCAGGTTAGATTCTTAAAAAGTGTTTATAAAAAAATTTACTAATTAAAAATTTTGTTGCGTAATTTGTAATCAGTACCGGATTACATTTAAGAAGTAATCTACCCAACTCCGTTTGCAAGGCAGTAACCACATATTTAGCATTGGGGTAATAGATTAGAAAAAATAGAGTTCTGGAGAGTTCAGCTGTACGCTTTTGAAAGAGAATGAAAGTTTTCCTGACACAAAATTTCCTGTCACAAATGCCACCATTTCCTGAGAATGACCCAGTTCTACATACTGAAACTGATACTCTTTTGTTAGTTTTTGACCAAGTGCACGTGAAATGAATGAAATAAATCTTAAAATGGCATTCACATCCACCATCAATGTTGAAATGAATGATATTCCAATGCATTTGATATCAGTGCTATACTTTGCTTACACCCTTAATAAAGCTGACTGAACCATCTAAGACCTTTAAAATGCCCTTTTGTATGTCCTGCTGGTGTCCAATGTCTGCTGCTACAGCTAAAATACAATAAAACTAATGCTCTACACCCAGGAGACCTCAACTGCAGCTACAAGAACTTCAACACCCATCCCTAAACAAGCATGTGGCTTAACAGAATTATGAGTTTGACTTGCAAAAGAATAAATAAGCATGATGTAGGAGAGAAAACCTGTTGTTTTTTTTTTGTTGTTTTTTTTATCTCATTCCCGCCCCCATTCCCTGTCTGACTCAGTCCCCCCATAGCTGCTCCATTATGAGTTCGAGTCTGCAGAGAAACCAGCGGCGCAGAGGGCAGTAGTACTCATAGTGGAACTGCTCGAACTCTGGCGTCTGCCGGATGTCATGCAGGAATGAGATGTCCAGGTCTGATTCCAACAGTACGAGGAGAAGAGGAAAAAGAACCATGAGAAGCCCAGTTGCCATCACCACTAGTCGGGCGGCACTACGCAGACAGGCCTGCATCTGCTGCTGTCCACTTGACGGCCTGCACAAGGATTGGCGAAATGCCTCTTTGTCCAGTTCCCGCTCCTTCTCGGCTTGAAGCTTGGCCTGCATCTCTGGATCAGCGTGAAGCTCCTTCAGCAAGCGTGCAGGACTCTGGAACAGCAGGTCTAAGCCACTCTGGCCCTCCTCCACTGGCGTCGGCACCAGACTGGCACAGGGGTTATACGGTGTGTCTGAGATAGTAAGAGTGCTGGCCACATCGTCTTCAGTGTCTGCATGTATCTCTCTCCATTCCTCCTCTACTCTCGTCCTATTGGCGGTCTCGTTCTCTCGTCTCTCCTGAACATGGTTTTCAATCTCCTCTATCTCCACCTCCTCAGGTGTGACTGACGGTTTCAACGGGGAGAGATGAACTGAGTCTTTCAAAGCCGAGAGTCCTGCAGAATGAATCACAGTTGTATTATGGGTTAAGATTGATTGTGCACATTTCCTGAAAAATATCAACATGATCACAAAGGACCCCATTCTGCCGAAATATTGACAAGCGCCATCTCCCATTAAACATTTTTGCATCAATTCAAATATGTTTATCTTTTAATATGGCACTACTGATACTAATACTGAGACACGGGTTCTGGCCCCATGAAAACCAGGTAGTAATCAAGTTCACATAAACAATGGTGAGCGTTATTCAGAGGTTGCATTTTTGCTCTAAAATGACTTTCTTATTGATGGTAAGGTTTAAGGTTGGGGTAGAGTTAATAAAATATGCATTCCTGTTTACTGCATCACATAAGTTACAACTAAATACAACTTGTTTTACAACTTGCTTTTGGTGCACCTCTGTGGACATTTAACTCACACATACCCATATGTTCAACAACACTTCCAGCTTTGACCACTGGTTCAAATTTCCGTAAGCACAGACAGATTTCAGCTGAGGAACTTTTGACCTACTTTTGCCGAATTCACAGTGGGATCAGTCTCAAAATATAAAGTGGGATCCAAATGTCTGAGACCACTATTTTTTGTTTCTTTGTTTTAATTTTTTTGTACTGTATGTACTTTATTTATTGAATTTACTCTTAATTAAAAAAAATCCCGTTTAGCCAATTTGTTTCTTGAGGGCGACAATAATTGCCTGCTTGCATGTGAAGCAACTGAGACATGTAAATGACCAGTCATGGTTTGTTTTCTAGTTACATGCCATCGTGTTACTACAATAATAGACCGGTGTGCAACAGTGTTATTTAAACAATCTGCATATCAGAGCCGCAGTAGATGCGTTTGAGCTCATAATGTTACAGTGCTTCCTGTTTCATTCTTCCTCTCTTTACTCAACAGTTCCCTGTAACTTTTAACTGTCTTGTCTAATGATAAAAAGGCAAATATCAATAAAACTAATATCATATGCGCATATTTGCAGATATGCGCATATCTCATTTAAACAGATGTAATAACCCAACCTCACACAACTTCAGCATATCCAGCATCCTGTGGTGCATTCATATATTTACCTATAAATCACGTATTCTAACAGCCTCTCCTTAACATTTCCCTGTCACCTTTAACTATCTTTTCCAATGATAAAAGGCAAATATCATTAAAGCTTGTATTATATACCGTTTGCAAATATGCAGATATCTCGTTTAAACACATGTAATTCATGAACCTCACGAAAATCCAGCATTTTCTTCCCGTCGAGCGCTCATCTAATATCCTCCTCTGAAGTGCGTATTCCATCAGCCAGAATCAAAAACTTCAGGATCAGGATCAAAAGTTCCTCTGATTCACAAATAATGATAGTCACTCCATGTCGATCCAAGCAGGCGATCCAGGCCATTTAAACTGTCAAGAGATTGCTGCTCACGCTGGATCCACACAAGTGCGTGAGTGCAACTTCAAGGCTGCATCCGAAACCAGGAAAATGCTGCCTCCAGAGGCTGTATACTGAGGTACGATGAAAATAAGGTGCTTTTCAAACTGTTCGGAGACCAGCTTGCTTAAGAGTTCCATTCATTCAAAACAGCTGTCAGTTGAGCCATTAACTGATTAGGCAGCAAGGTAGCAAGTCAGCTGCCTATGTTTTCGGATGCAGTCCAAGCTAAAAGCGCTTCTTGTGTGCTGTAAGTAAATGTCTTATTCACTATGCACAGCATGTACAATTGGTTTGATTCAGTATTTTTTGAGTAAATGTGATTGCTAATGCGGACATGCCATCCATGGTTGCTGGACTACTGTGTGTACTGTTATTTCCTTCTTCCTAATATATTAACAATTTCTTCATGTGCAAATAAATTACGAAAATTTGATGACTAAACAGAAATTTGAAGAAACTGCTATCTACCATTTAAAATACAATATTATCTTTTAGTTTTGTGTGAAATTGAGTAAATATAGTGCTAAATAATAGTATATATATATATATATATATATATATATATTAGCAATTTTATGTTTGTTATTTAATATATTAAACTGTTTGATATATCAACATTGTATTGGCCTATCGGCTTCCCTGCTCTCTGGATATCAGCATCGGCCATTAAAAACCCCATATTGGTCGACCACTAATTAAATGCTCTTGCACTTATTTGGCTTCAATCATGAAACTTTCATAAATATATAAGTAAATTGGAAGTCATTGCTTGTAAATGGACCTTCTTGAAATCTTTCCGCCAGATTCACAAATGCCACCGACACCCCAGATTTGTTAGTTAAAAGTGTGTATGTTAGTGAATTCCAAATATTCGTAAATTGGGCACGCATGCAAGCTCATTCACAATGATCATAATCCACACCCATGAAAACGCCACATGAGGGAGGTATGAGACTTTTCAAACAAGAAATGTGAATAGGAAGCTTTTAACACCTATGACCAATTTACATGCACTGAAGAAAACTGCTTATTCCAGGGTTTTTGCAGAAAGTGGCGTTCTTAAACGTCACGTAAAAGTGAACAGTGTGGGACTTCCGATTTTCGAGCAATCCAAGATAGCAGCTTGAAGACGAGCTCCATCACCTCGTGTGCTCAACGGTTATTTTTGGTTAGCATCCATTGATTATGTCCTGCTAATTTGCTTATGTATACTTTAAAGAAGAGGCCTATGTCCTTCATAAAGGCTCAGATGCGTTCTCCAATGAAGAAAAAGGCCAAAACAGTTACAGAGCTTTTCCCCGGTGTTGCTAAAAACATGCCTGTGACCCAAGAAGGTACAGACTTACCGGCGCTGATGGATACTATCAAACAATGCTTGCGGGAAGTAATGTCGGAGATGATGGAGATGTTGAAGGGTGTCCGATTGAGTCAGCTTTTGGCCAAAATGGCCAAAGTGCAAACACTGCAAACCCGAGTGGATAACATCCAAAAGACGCAGCGCAAAGATAGACAAACAGTGCTGGGATGGATGGATAAAACCTCTGAACTACAGAACCGGGATGTTATTCGGGAAGACCGTAATCTTAGGTCAAATCTACGACTGACAGGCCTTACTGAGGAAACAGAAGGCAGTGATTGTGTTGCCTTCCTACAGGATAATCTACCGAAATGGCTCCCTGCACGTAACGGGCAGCTCCTAGAACTTGAAAGGGCTCACAGAACAGGAAGATCAAGACGGAATGAGCCAAGGACTCTGACACTTGCTCAACTTTAAAGATAAGCAAACTATCATGCAAGCCGCGTGAGACGCAAACACAGTTATACATGGTGCAGACAAGCTCCAATTCTTTCAGGATTTCTCCAACAATGAAAAGGCATTTCAACCAATCCGATGGCGATTGAGGGATCTCTCTCTCTCATCTTACTTACTGTTCCCAGAAACATTTAAGGTTGTCCGATGGGGACGAGCGGCTTATTATGACACCCCAGAGAATGCAGAGGCAGCATTGAAAATTTTTATCAAAGAAGCTTCTTCTGACGCAATGGACTAATTTATTAGCAGGATGGATTTTGCTTTGGATTATCCCCCGTTACATTGGTGAGCACGTTTTCATTCTAAAGTTTATTTGGAAAGCCCTGTTATGTTTCTAATTAAGCGCTTTGAGGAGGGAATCATGGCATTATCGCAACAGACGTTTGTTCACGTCAGCAAACGGGGTCGAGTATTTGTTCTCGCTCAACCCCGGGAGCTGACAGTTCTGTTTTTTAATTTACAATTTTTCATGTTCTGGCAATTGTTTATCATTCACTGGGTGTGCGAAGCTGTTATATAATTAAACTATTTGTTTCGTATGTATATTTACTTTGCATACGGTACATTTTAGGAGGTGAATTTTCATTATTGTGGTACTAACTACTAACTGGGAGAGGGTAGGGGGTGGTTATTGGTTGTTTCACCCTCCGTGATGAGCGATCTCAGAGTTATATCTTGGAGCGTGCGTGGCTTTAATATACCGGCCAAGAGAGTTGTGGCAGTAGGGGCGTGGTCGAGCGTTCGTTCGAAGAGAGAGAAAGCAGCATGGGTGCACACACCTGAGTGCTATAATGTCTAACACCTGTTTCTGATTGCAGTAAGCACTGGGGAGAGCAGAAAAAGGGACCACGCCAGAGATGAGGAGGGAGAGAGCTACCTGAGAGAAAAGACTAATATATTGTGACATGATCTGAAGAGTGTTGTGCTGAAAAGCCACTTTCAGTTTGTTTAATTAAAGTTCTACTTTTGAGTTGAAATCCCAAGTTTCCCATTTCCTCCTTTTCCACCCTATGAACCTCTTACACTGGTGCCGAAACCAGGGAGAATTGGAGGAAATACACCGGCATGGAGTCCTCGCAGTTGGCGGAAGTCATCAAGCCCCTTGCCAGTATGCACCATGCGCAACATCAGGCCCTGCTTGAGCTATGCCAGGACCAGGATCGCCAATTCCAGGAGGTGGTCCAAGCTCAAGCCGAGGACCGGCACGCGATCCGGAGCCTACTGCACCAGGAGAAAGCCCCGGCCGCAACTCCGGACCCAGTAGCCCCATGCCTCCAGTGCCCTCATGAAGATGTGAGCAGAAGATGATCCCGAGGCCTTCTTGGATCTGTTTGAGAGGACGGTGAGATCTGGGGCTGGCCACGTGCTCAGTGGGTGGCCAGACTCATCCCACTGTTGTCCGGGGAAGCTCAACTCGTGGCACAACAACTACCGCCGGCAACTATGGCCTCACCCATCCACTAATTTTGGGAACAAATTGGCCTGAATTTAAAAATGTATTAAAGGGAATATGTGTGGATGGGTTCTGCGAGAAAGTTGTTAGATGTGAAATGTGCAATGCATTGGCAGGGGAGGCAGAGCCGGGGTGGTCTTTGTCAGCTCCACACCAGGATAACATAAGGGAGGGGGAGGTTTCGGCCTCTCCCTCTTGATAAAACCCTTAGGCATGCCCTTGACCAAGTGAAAGTTATTGATGGTCAACGACTCCAACCAAACATCGCACTTTCATATCCATATTTCGCTATTATATAAGAGCAGTTGTATCAAGTGATGCAGGATGCTCAGACAAAAGAGGATTCAACCCAATTGTTAATACCGTGAAGCCGTCAGGAAATGTCATTCCAGATGGCTCATTATAATCCAATGGTGGGTCACTTCGGGCAGGAAAGGACACTGAACTCACTAATGGCCTGTTTCTATTAGATGGACATTCATGGGGATGTTCGCAGGTGGTGTGTGGCATGCCGTGAATGTCAGCTGGTGAATCCGCCGGCTACCCCAAGAGTGCCATTCTGCCCCCTTCTGTTGATCAAGGTCCCCTTCAAAAGAATTGGCATGGACCTCATCAGGCCATTATCGGGGACAGCACGTGGACATCACTTGTATTGGTTCTGGTGGACTATGCAATGCGATATCCGGAAGCAGTGCCTCTGTGCAACATCTCAGCATGTAGTGTTGCGGAGGCACTCTTCAGAATAATCTCCCGAGTGGGGATTCTGAAAGAATTCCTCACTGATCAAGGCACTACATTTATGTCATGAACACTACGCGAACTATACGATTTATTGGGTATTAAATCGATTCGCACCAATGTTTACCATCCACAAACAGACGGGTTGTTGGAACGATTTAATAAAACCCTGAAAAATATGATTCGTAAGTTTGTGCATGAGGATGCTAGAAATTGGGATAAATGGCTTGAGCCCCTGTTATTTGCAGTTTGAGAGGTCCCACAAGCCTCCACAGGGTTTTCCCTATTCGAGCTGCTGTATGGGTGGTGGCCGCACGGCGTGCTCGACGTCATACAGGAAGCTTGGGAGGAGGGACCTTCAAACACTAAAAATGAAATTCAATATGTTCTTAGAGCAAAACTCCACACTTTGGGTCAACTAACACAGGAAAATTTGCTCCAAGCTCAGAAACGTCAAAGCCGACTGTGTAATGGGTACTCGACTACGGGAATTTGCACTGGGAGATAAAGTGCTCGTATTACTCCCCACATCGAGCTCCAAATTACTCGCCAAGTGGCAAGGGCCACACAACGAGTGGGAGATCTCGACTATGAGGTAAAATGAAACCAGCCCGGTTGTTCGAGTTCCTAAGAGTGACGGGTCTGTACGGTTCTGTGTGGATTATAGGAAAGTCAATGCGGTGTGTAAATTTGACGCATACCCAATGCCTCATATTGATGAGTTGCTCGATCAGTTGGGCACAGCTCGCTTTTACTCAACACTGGATTTGACAAAGGGTTATTGGCAGATCCCCTTAACAGCAATGTCCCGCAAAAAAACAGCCTCCTCCAAACCGTTTGGCTTACACCAATTTTTGACACTTCCGTTCGGTTTGTTTGGGGCCCCGGCTATGTTTCAGCACCTTATGGACCGAGTCCTAGGACCACACCCTGCTTATGCCGCTGCCTATCTGGATGACATCATTATTTACTGTAATGATTGGCAGCGGCACATGCAGCATCTGAGGGCTGTTCTGAGGTTGCTGCAATGGGCGGGACTTTTTCTGATATTTGCAAAACTGAGATTTTTACAATCCTACCATCTGATCATGGACCAGTACACATTTATTGCATAATACAGTACACATTTATTATATAATACTCATTTATTTTTCTGCCTATTATTCCTGCACCCAGGCGATGGAGGTTTAATACTTCCCTGCTCCAAAACTCTGAATTTATAAATCAACTTTGGGAAGGACTAACTGAATTTCTGAGTTTAATTCATCATCGACTGACAACCCCCAAAAGTTCTGGGAGGTCACTAAGTGTTATATTTGCAGTAATTATATATCGTTTGCTTCTTATTTTAATTCCTCCCGTTTTAGGAATATTGCCGACCAGGAGAAGACTAACCTGAATCTTGAGTTGGCACAGAAAGCAGTTATTCTGATAAAACGGCTCGGGAATTAGCTTTTGTAAGGAGTAAATATGATTTGTTCATACTCAGAGCAGAGTTTCAGCTTCACAGGACCAGGAATCTCTATTACGAACATGCAGATCGACCGAATAGACTCTAGCTTTAAGACTGAAAAATTGTGAAAAGCTTTCTCTATTGATGGAATATATGATGGTCAAGGCAAGGTCACTTAAGATCCTGCAGCTATTAATAAAACCTTTATAGATTTCAATTCCAATCTATATACTTCTGAGGCATCTGGAGATGACTCAGCTTCTGTTAAGTTTTTGCAGGATCTAGACCTTCCTGCACTTACTAGTGATCAAAAAGAGTCTTTGGAAGCCCCTCTGTCTCACTCAGAGCTACACGCTGTGGTTAAATCACTGAGAAAGCAAAAATCGCCTGGTCTCAATAGTATTCTGCCTGAGCTGCTGTTGGATTATGCTGTAGAGCATGGCTCTTTTCATTGTGACCAGAAAGTTTCCCAAATCTTTTGTAACGACTTCACAGCAAGAGGGAAGGAGAACACGGGGAACCAGGTTTTTCAGTCACAGGTAACGCTATTTTAATTGGCAACTTTTCTTCACAATAATTCATTAGCTTCACAATAACTCATCAGCTTTACAATAACTCATTAGCTTCACAAAAAGACTTCTGGACCCGACTCTCTCTCTCTCTGCTGGTGGCGTGGCTGCTTATATGCCGCTCTCCCCATGCTCACTGGAATTAGAGACAGATGTTAGACATAATCTAGCTCAGGTGCAAGTGCCCTTACCGCTTTCTCTCTCTCCGGGCGGACGCTTGACCACGCCCCTGCTGCCACATCTTTCTCATTCTCAAAAAAGGTAAAGACCCACTCCATTGCGCTAGATACAGGCCCATCAGTCTTATAAATTCTGATTTAAAAATGTATGCAAAGGCATTAGCACTCTGACTTGATTCACTAATTGGCTCACTTATAAAATATGACCAAACGGGTTTTCTAAATGGTAGGTTCGCTAGTGATAATATTTGAAGGCAAGCACACATCATTGTTAAAACCGACAACTTGCAGGCGGGCGCTGTTCTCTATTTAGATGCAGAAAAAGCATTTGACCATTATTTATGGTTGGTTTTACAGAAATTTGGTTTTGGCCCATCTTTTATTAAAAAGATTTCTATTCTTTATAATAATCCTACAGCAGTTGTCCAAACAGGGGTCTACAGATCTGTACCATTCTCTCTACAGTGCAGAAATTGTCAGGGTTGCCCCTTAAGCCCTCTTTTGTTTATTTTAGCTTTGGAGCTTCTCGCTCAAGCAGTCCGGCAGGCTCTTAGTATTAAGCCAATCATGATTAAGGAAACATCTCATGTTGTATCTCTATTTGCAGACAACATACTTATTTTTTATCTAACTTTAGTAACTCATTGTCGGGTGCATTAGATCTCTTCTCATATTATGGCAGTTTCTCTGGATACAAAGTAAATAGGAGCAAATATATTTTAATGCCTCTGCAAGACAACAGCCCCTCAAATTTACTTCCTCAGACTCCCTTGACCATCAGCAGTAATGGTTTTATATACCTTGGGTTTAAAATTAGACGATCATTCTTGGAAATGAAGAAGGATCATTTTTCCAAAAGCCTCAAATCCATTGGAGGTGATTTGGAGAGATGGTCAGACCTACATTTATCCTTACATGGTAGGGTATCTGTTATAAAAATGGTTGTGCTTCCAAGTATACATTTTTTGATTTCTATGATCCCCTTTGGGCCACCAATAGATTTCTTTAAAAATACCCACTCTACGCTTTCAAATTTCCTTTGGGGTGGCAAACGACCTCGTATCCATCGCTCCACGTTACAAAGGCCAAAAAACCTGGGTGGCCTACCAATCCAAAATTTTGAATTATATTACTTTGCTTTTCATATGCGGGCCATCCAGGTGTGGTTCACTGAAGATTCACAGGTGCCCTGAAGGGCCAATGAGGCCTCATTAGTTCAACAACAATGCCTGCAAGATGTCCCATTCTCTGTGAAAAGTATAGAACTGTTTCTGTTAAATATGACCCCGTTTTTAATCACTCCTTCATAGTGTTGAACAAACTACAGCATAAATACATTAAAGTGCCACCGTATACCACTTCTTCTCCTCTTTGGTACAACCCTGCTTTTATGTTAGAAGGCCAACCATTGAAGAACTCTTTATGGCTCTCTAAAGGCATACACACATTGGGGGATATATTCAGTGAAAATGGCTTGCACACCTTCCAAGATATTAAAACAACCTTCTCTCTCCCAGGTTATACTGTTTTTATTTACAGATTACAGATGTATTTCAGGCAAAATTCCTTTGGGTGTCCCTCTAGCTCCTCGTCCCTTGGTCAAATATCTGTCCATGGTTAAAGGGGTGACATCATTTATCTATAAGCAATGTGCTGATCTGATACAGGAAGAAAATCTCTACGTTTATGTTGGGGCTTTGTTCAGAAGCGGGTTTGGTTAATAGCAATTATTAATAATTATCAAAGATAATCTCGGTTCCTCAAAGCTCGGGTGATGACGGGAGGCCATTTCCTCGCTCAGGCGGTACGGCGGCTGATTCTCGACGGGTTGGCGGAGATATCAGCCAAGTTGACTCGGTTGAAGAAGGAAGAGAAATCTTCTTTCTTCACTTCTGCAGGCAAAAGGGTGAGATGCGGATTACTCGGCGGACTCCTTCGGATCCGTTAGTGTGCTCGGTGGAACACGGAGAATCTCGGCTCGTCCAGCGAGATGGAGATTGTATGGCTAAAGTTCATGTACGTACGTTACTTCCTTGGGCAACGAGGCTACACCTGGGAGCAGCAGGGCTGCAACTAGACACAGCGCATACTGTCGCTGGAAGCAAGCTTGGGAGGAATTTCCGGAGTTTTATACTCTCGATGACATCATGGTTGAGGGACGCGTTCTGTTGTCCATTTCATCCGATAGGAGCTGAGAGTTCAATCCTTCAGAATCTCACACCTAGGTGTAAAGTGAGCAAGGCTTGATGGGATCTGTAGTCTGTTTGGACTCCCTTTGTTTGATTTTGGCACTGTTTTCGTGTTATCAGGCTTTGAGTGTTCCTATATGCCTCAGTCAGGCTTTATGACGGTGTGTATGCCTGCCTTTATCTCCTATCTGAGCACATGAGGCCCAACATTCCCCCTTTGGTCTGAAGAGTTGGTTGTTATCCAGAGTCTTTAGAGCAACTGAGGGGCCGAACAGTTCCTGTAGGTTCACAGTAACATGTGGGTTATGTGTGTCTTCCTGATAGAAATGAAAACGGCTGCACAATCCATACAGTTAACAGACTTCACAGAGTCTTTATCGTCTGGGCAGAGTCTGAGGCACATCTGGGCATACAACTTCTAGCTAAGTCTAAAACTACATTCATCACACATAAAGACAGACATTGCAAGTTATAGGTAGGCACAGCATTAACTGTAACACAATCCTTTGCTGTCCTTTGGTCATAACACAAAATCACAGTAGAATCTGACAATGGATACTACGACCAAAACGTTAGAGGAAAGGAAAGAAGGGTTAGAGGTTAAAAGGCTTATCCTTGGAAATGATTGGGGTTAACCTGTAGGATGGGCTCAGACTGGTGTGTAAAACACAGCTGTACGAGAAGGAGGGAGTCCAGTCTGGCCTTTAGGTTTTGAATGTACCTGTACATGACATGTGCAATAATTGCCGTGATGATCCAACCACTAAGGGGGAGCCCAAGGGCGACCAGACCAATAGGGTGTTCTTGGTAAGATGATGATCTGCTAATGTGACTAGAAAATACAGTGGTCAAGCCAGTTGGTTTGAGACTGAACTACACTAATTTTGTCCCTCAGCCTGAAGCTGCTGTGGAAGGGTGTCATCAATGGTGAGGTTGTGACCTCTAAATGCATCCATGACATCAATTTCCATGTCATGTTTGTTGGCACTGAGATGATGGAGGACAATATCATCAATGTGCATGGTGGCTCCTTGGGGAACCGTGTCATGTTTGTCAGCACTGAGATGATGGAGGACAATATCATCAATGTGCATGGTGGCTCCTTGGGGAACCGTTAAGAACACCGTCTGGGGGGCCTGGGTAGCTCAGCGAGTAAAGATGCTGACTACCACCCCTGGAGTTTGCGAGTTCAAATCCCAGGGCATGCTGAGTGACTCCAGCCAGGTCTCTTAAGCAAACAAATTGGCCCGGTTGCTAGGGAGGGTAGAGTCACATGGGGTAACCTCCTCATGGTCGCTATAATGTGGTTCGCTCTCAGTGGGGCGCATGGCGAGTTGTGAGTGGATGCCACAGTGGATGGCGTGAAGCCTCCACATGCACTATGTCTCTGCGGTAACGTGCTCAACAAGCCATGTGATGTGCGGGTTGATGGTCTCAGATGCGGAGGCAACTGAGATTCATCCTCCGCCACACGGATTGAGGCAAGTCACTACACCACCATGAGGACTTAGAGCGCATTGGGAATTGGGCATTCCAAATTGGGGAGAAAAAGGGGAGAAAATAAATAAAATAAATAAATAAAAAAGAATGCCGTCTGGTTTGGTAACGTTAGTTTAGTGCAGGGGTTGGCAATCTATGGCACGCGTTCCAGCATTGGCACATGGATGGGTAATCACTGGCATGCCAGCAACAGAGAGGAGTAGACTATTTTATTTATATAAATTCCGCACCTGCATTTCAATCTATATCTTGATGCAATCATTCCTCATGATCACGCACCGTGTTTTCATGAGCTGAATGGGAGGCTAAACAAAAAGTTAAAATGTGACGAGACTTCAATATACCCAACAGACTCGTGCAGCACGTGCAAGCTATTCGTGCATCACGAGCCGGCAGTGCTTCACTTTCTGTTATCGCGCAAGTAAACACACCCGCTTTGCTTTGTCAGGCTGCGTGGATGACAGTCTACATTCCGTGTTTCATTTGTTTCTTTTTACTTTCAGAACAACATGTGATGTAATAAGGAAAATACCACTATTAATCCTTGAGGTTCCCAACCCAGCATACAGGTACACCCTCCTTAAACCATAGTCACACTCAAAATTACATTAAACGATTAAAAGAGAAAACATAAACTCTATTCAAAATATAAATTAAACCTGGAAATAAAGTTTTAGTATTTTGCAGGTGCGATTCATAGAAAAGTGTTAAATAGTTGATCGGCTTGCACGCACAGCACAAGTCTCATCACACTCCCATTCAGCTGATGAATACACACTGCGTGATCATGAGGAAGGATTACATCAAGATGTAGATTGGAATGCAGGTCAGGTGACAAAACTTCATTTAAATAAAATAGCCTGCTCCTCTCTCGCTGTTGCTTCCGTGCTAGTGATTACCCCTCTCTATGATTTTGAAAAATGTATGACATAATATAAGAAATATTTAAGATTCCACACAATTTCGTGATCAGTAATCAAATAAGCAAATTTGTGACATTAACTATGTTAAATCATTTTGTGCAAAAGGACAGGTTTTCTTTCATTCAAGCACTTTCACAAGATGCTCTGTGAAAATTCACATGAAAGGTTTTTCACATGCAGGTTTTGCACAAATTTTTCACTCAAACTGTTATGCTGATAATATCGTTTGTAATGAAAAATAAGCTATTAAAATAGAAAAATGCAAAATAGAAAAAGCCATTGACCAGAAAAATAAAAAATGGCACTCCATGTCAAAAAGGATGCCGACCCCTGGTTTAGTGGCTGTATCATGCCGGTTGTATGATATTAGAACTTCGGTGGCTGGTGTATTAATAAGCCAGCGATTGCCTGCTCGCTCTACCTTTGTCTCTGTTCCTTCATCTTTGACAGACGTGCTACCTTGACACTTTTGTTCAGGGGATTTGGCTCTTAGGCCGCCTCTCTAACAAAGGGGTTGCTTGGACAAACCCAATGAATGTCCTTTGTCTTGGTACACATGCTTAGGGATCAGGTAGAGCGAGGGGTCCTCATCGTGGTAGGCGAGTGTTGGTGGTATTTTGAGGTGAATGTGTGTGTTACCTCTCCGAAAACCAACATTCAATACGGACTTTAGTCGGTATATATTCTGCCTTTCTACGATGGGTAGATTGAGGATGAATCCTATTCCGAGGTTCTGAGGATTTACATAAATTGGAATTGCACTGCCAAAACTATATGCCAGGTGTATCTGTGAAGGTTGCACAGAGGAGGTAGTAGCAGATCTAAGGATTTGTTCGACAAAGTCTAGGGAGACCAGTAAAGCTGGAATACTTCCACCGCTCAGAGTGGTGCTAGGAGTTTGTGCATGCTGACAGGATGGGTTGAGGCATAGCGCTACTGTGGTGCATCTTCTCTCCTTTGCAGTGAAAATGGCTTGAAGAGCTTAATCTAATTCAAATGGACTCATTTGTATGCCGGTGTTTGGCTTGGTTTTCAGACCTACTGGTGAGAGCTTTCCCACTATCTTGAAGGGGCCTGACCAACTTGGTAGGAACTTTTTAGAGATTGCTGCTGGTTTGGTGAATCTGAAATAGAGTACCTTGTTGCCTACTTACTCGCGGTGAGAAGCTTTCCTGTCATAGTAGGCTTTGGATCCCTTGATGCTGGCCTCCAAGATGGTCACGCAGGTCCGTCACGTATTGGTACGACGTATAGGCGGTTGCAACACTGATGTCTTTGGGGTGGTACAGAAGGTGTAGCAGAAGGGTCATTTCTCTTCCAGTCATCATTTAGAACGGTGTGACTCCTGTGGAGCGGTGCGGAGTAGACCTAATGGCCATCAGCACCAGGGGTTGTTTCACATCCCATTTTCTGTCATTGCTGTTAACATACTTTTTAAGCATGTTGATAATGGTGTGGTTGGCAAGTTCGACCTGTCCAGATGACTGGGGATGATACAGGATGTGAAAGTTGACTTCCATGCCCATGATTTCGTACATGGTAGTCTTGATGCTTGAGGTGAAATGGGTGCCTCGATCCATATCAACGGAGAGGGGTATCCCCCAGCGGCTGAGCACATGGTTCTGCAGCAGGACTGCGGTTGTTGTGGCTGTGTCGTTGGGGCAGGGAGGCATTCCAGCCACTTGGTGAAAGCGCAGGTAACCGTGAGAAGGTACTTGTTACCTTGTGAGGACTTGGGGGCTGGTCCAATCCAATCCACCTGGAGGTGGGACCACGGGAACATGATCCCTCAGTTCTGGAGTGGGGCCTGATCCAATGGTCTGGACATTTGGAACTGGCTACAGACCAGGCATCCTTTGACATAGGAACGGGTGTCGCGGGCCATCGATGGCCAATAAACGACTTGCTGGAGGGTCTTGAGGGTGGCCTTGTAACCCCAGTGGCCTCCGACAGGGGAGTTGTGAGCGTGGGCTAGCATCACTCCCCTATGATCGGTTGGGACAACCCAGCGAGCTGGTCCCTGGTCAGTTTGGGTATAGACCAACAAACCTTTCTACAGTTTAAGACACGGCTCATCGTGAAGGAGAGCATGTAGCTGTACATGATGGGGTTTGAGAGGCCCCTTGTGTTGCAGGGTTTGCTACCCGCTGCTGGACGGTTTGGATGGCCGGATCTTGCTCCTGCATGGAGATCAGATCTGTATTGCCGGGTCTCCATCCCAGGTGCAGAGTCTGTGGGCAGGTTCGCCTTTTTTTTGCCTGCCGACGGGTGATTGCGTTTACCGCACATTTTTGGGTGATTGGAAGGCTCTCGTTTCAGAACTCCCAGGCCATGCCCTGTTCCGCTCCTAGCTTGGCAAGGCAGTCAGCTTCGTCATTACTGTCTTTGTCAGGACCGGAGGCTTGGGAATGATCTTTGACCTTTTTCCAGTACACTGTCATTCCCAAGTTTGTCGCAAGCCACGAAGAGTTCCGAGTGCTTGACTTCCTTGTTTCTCGCGTTCCTCATGCCGTTCTCTTTCCATGTGGGAAAGTGAGAGATATAACTATGAAGAGCATAGTTTGAGTCAGAACAGGTCGTCAGTTGCTTAACAGTCAGCTTGATGACTTGCTGGAGCATGATGAGCACTGCTGCAATCTCTGTGTACAGGCTTGTCTTGTTGCCCATCGGTAGTTGTTTGGTTTGTCAACGTTGCGGTTGAACCAAACAATACCGGCTCCTGCCCGAGTCTGACTTTCATAACAGAGTGAACAGCCATCCACAGAGACCCTTGGGAAGTCTGCACAGATATTCTCATCATAGTAATGATGATTTGATGGAAGCAGCGGAGTGGTGACAAGTAAGGATTCTGGGCTCGGTTGCCCTTCACAGTCACAGTGTTGGCATTCAGCCAGGCCCTGGCCCAAGGCCATTTTATGGTTCTGGCATACTTGACCTCAACGTCATAGCCTTATGGTGCTATCATCCAAGTGGCAATGCGGTTGTTGGATACCCACCCCTCCCTCAGCCATTGGCTGTTCAGGAAGGTGACAGGTTGGTGACAAGACTCAATGACAGAATGTCTTCTGACCCCCAATGTAGCTACAGAAGTGTTCCATAGCACAGTGGCCAGGAGGGCCTTCTCGCAGTCAGATAACTTAATCTCAACAACAATAAGAGGTCGGCTCACGTAGTCGACGACACGTTTGTCTGTGTCTTGTTTCTGTGTCAGGGCGGCACAGTGACAGTGGGATGAGAAGCTTGCCTTGAGGTGGAACTCTTTATCCTTGTTTGGGTAGGCCAGACAGGGTGCAGAGCTGAGCTTTTCTTTCATCTGGCAGAAAGACTGTTCCTGGGGCTCTCCCCACTCGAATATTTTGTCTTTACAGAGTAGTTACATGAGGGGTCAGGCTATCTCTGCATAGTCCTTGATGAACAGTTGGGAGTAGTTGCAGACACCTAGGAAGCTTCTGAGTTCAGATAAACCTGTCAGAGCTTTGATGTCATGGATGGCTCGAACTCTCCTAGCTTGGGGTTCGATGCCATCTGCACTCACTTTTAGACCCACGTACTCAACCTTGGTGCGGCACCACTGGCCCTTGGCTAGTGCAAGTTTGGCTCCAGCGGTGGAGAGTTGGTTAAGTACATGTCGGATCTCAGTCAAGTGTTCCTCAAAGGTCTGGTTCCTCATGAGGATGTCATCCACGTAGATGAGGTTACCACGGGCAGTGGCGTCACTCATGGCATTTTGAATTCGGCTGGGGAGTTGGACAACAGTTCCAGGTGTACTGGTGGTTACCAAAAGAGAAAGCAAGCTTGTACTGGTCAGCTGGATCGACTCTCATAGTCCAGAAGCCGTTGGCCACATCCACAGTAGAGAAGAAGCGGGCCCCTTTGACCTTGGCCAGTAATTGGACCAAATGGATCATGGGCCAGCAGGAAAGTGGTACCTGCTTATTCAGAGGGCGATAGTCAATGGTGAGATGCCACTTGCCGGTCAGCTTTAACACTGGCCAGATAGGCGAGTTGTAGTTTGAGTTGCATTCCCGAATGATTTGCTTTTGCAAAAGCTTGTCAAGGATCCCTTGGATCAACTCATAGGCAGCCAGGGGGATTTTGTATGTGGGTGGCGCATTTGGATCAGTGGGAATGCGAATGGTGTGGAGGTAGGTGACCCCACAGTCATGGGAATCTCTCGAGAAGATTGGCTGGAAATCATGAAAGAGCTTCCAAAGTGTGTTTCTCTGATCCTCTGTCGTTAAAGCATCTGCTTTGGCAAGTTGCTCATTGACCTCGGCCTCAAAACCAACATAGGGTTCCTCTGGTGAGGAGCAGGTTCTGTCATCACCAGGGGTTGTGTCTCTGGGTTGAGTCACAAGAGAGTATATGACCATGTCACCTCTGGTGCCCAGGGTAGTGCTGCAGATTGGTTTGCTTCGTTGCGGGCCACTGTGATCATTTTGGTCGGGAAAATCCACAGGACACCTTCCAGGTTGTTGTTCCTGGCTAATGATGGAGGTAATACTCCTATCACTGGCAGTGCCACAAAACAGGTTATCGACCAACATCCCTAGTGGTCGCCATGCCATCGCCTGAATCGAGACATGCATCAGGTTCTGAACCAACAAGTAGGTTGAGCGGTGGCTCAAATTGAGCAGGGGCGTGCCACAGATGGTCAGATTGAGTTCCCAGAAGCGGGGCAAGAGTTGGAAGAACGCCTGTGGGCCAGGTATCTTCTGTCCTTTAGAGATCACCAGGCGGTTGGGAACATCTGCTGTTCGCACTGGGATAGTCATATCTACCTCACTAGCAACCTGGCACACCTGGGGAATGGTATGGCCGGATATCATGTGTTCTACTTCAATGGTCAGGGAATGCCTTTTGGCCTGGGCTTGGGACCACAGAACCTGGTTGACTGTGTCCACCTGAGCACCTAGTCTGACCAGAAGATCTGCCCCCATGAAGAATAGGGATTGGAGTTGAGGGACTACACTCACAAAATGCATGACCTGCCTTTTCCCAATCCATACGGAAAGGGTGCATACCCCAATCGCTTGGAGGAGATTTTGTGATGACCCTACCAAAAGGATGCGGTGACTTCGCAGTAAGAAGAACGGAGGAGGACTGTGTTGACACAAGGCATCATAAAGGTCCTGGCTCATAGCGGTCTTTTCGGACCAGAGCACTAAAAGCGCTTCTGGTGTCGCTATACCATTGATGTGCATGCATCCCACTATGTGGGGGCTGTACAGGGTTAAGTTTGTGTTCTTCAGTGAACAAAGGAAAGACTTGTGGTCATGAAATGAGTTTTGAATACCAACCTGCTGTGGCTGTGGGCTCGCAGGTGGCATAGAAGGATCTGAGCCAGGTTCAGGCTCTGGAGGAGGCATAATCATTGGTAGGGGTCCTCTGTACTCCTGGATGATGGCGACTTGTCCATCTGAAGCTGGCGAACTATTTTCTGGACCAAGTGGCCTCGGTGTGTCGACCTGAGCCCACATGTGTCCACAACAGCAGTCAATGAGCAAAGACAGTCGGTCCAGTAGGTCCTGGCCAATTAACAGTGGTTCCATATTAATGAGACATATGTAAATGGGGTGTACCAGCATCATCCCTTGAAAAGTAATGTCGATCCATGCCCGTTTCATGATGGACAACCTATCCTGCATGTAGCTTGTGATGCTAATGTTACAGGTTTCAATCTGTAACAGTTTGCCAAGGGAAAGCATTGCACTAGCCACCTCTGCGAAGGTGTTGGAACCCATCAGACTAATTTTGGAACCAGTGTTGAGTAGGGCATGGGAACTGATGTACCCCCCTACCACTACTGATGTGTATATGCGTCGGGCATTGCCCTTATGGCCCAGATCGCCCAAGAAGGTCAGAAAAGGAGGGTGTGGTGTGTTAGGAGTGACTGTTTTGGGAAGCAACTTGGCCTCCCCTGTTCCCCTTTCCCAACCTACAAGTAAACTTTGGCGTTAACAGGAGGGGGTACATAGTCTAGTCATGCTGACGGGGGGGGGTTGGCGGCCCTGGTGAACGTCAGAGCACATCAAGCTGCATTACTGCCCTGGGGTCCTGTTCTAACGTTCACCTTAACGCGAGGCATATCGTTGCCTTCAAGCGCTAGGTCTGCTTTTTCTGAGGCTTGGATCCCCAGGACTCTGGCGTCACCTTCGTGCCCTTGAGCAGGGCGTGCATGCGTCTCCCATGCCAGTTGTGCGTACCTTCTGATTTCCTGCATGGTGGGGTTGCCCATTCTGCAGTGCATCATAACATCATATCACATGAGTTGACTCGAATTGTCAAGTGCGCAAGCCTTGTTGTCAGTATGACCGCGGATTGTCCGAAACACCATAGTCACTCAGATTGCTATAGCGATGAGGATGACTTCTTCCCCTTCATGGTGGGATGGAGTCCTGTTGATGCGCAGGGGTGGGCCCCGTGTTGCGTACAGCTCCCTGGCTAATGGGGTCCTCGAGCCGCTTACACCACTCTGGGCTTGGAAGTAAATTTCCCCCCTTCATGGTGTGGAATCAGTCTGGTTGAAACGCAAGGAGGTGTGACTGAAAACAGACTGATGGGGGCAACTGGAAGGAGGGGCACCTGCATCCAACCAGCGGGCCGCTGGAGGAGCTTGAAAGGTGTCTAGGAGGACGAAGTCACACACTGTACCACTAGGGACAGCTTGGCTCCTAGCGTGTGTCCCTGGGTTTCCTAGGGGCACATTTCTACTAGTTGTGCTAAAGAGGAGGCCCTCTTCGATGTGGTGCTGTGCATTTCCTGGGTGGCCAGGTCAGCAGCTGCACTTCACTGATCTGACTCTGCTCTTAGCTGGGCAGCTTTGAGCTGCCTGCGCAGGATTTCATTTATCTCCTGTATCCAGGCATTATCTTCCCGTGCCTGGACTCTCTCAGCTTGGGTGCACCTAACTTCTTGGCAGAGATTTTCCCTCTGCACCACTTGGTAGCTGTTCTGCAGCTGGGTGAGCTGGGCCAGGTGCTCTGCGGTTTGCAGTTGGGTTCTGCGGTGATGAAGAAGGAAAATTTGGCACACGAGGACTGGGATTGTGAAAATGCTCACGACACAGTGGCTCTGATAGTTTGTTGTGTTATAGTTGCTATAATGCTGACACGAACACACTGTTATGCAGTGTACGAATTTCACTGCGACCTCTCGTTGGTGGATGTTAATTAGGTGACCTGACACCTCCCCGTAACATCTAGGCAAAAGCGTTAGGAGTAAAATAACAACAACAGCAGGCTTGGAGCAGACTATCTTAAACTTACCAACCCCTAATCCACTCTAAGAGCACTTTCACACCACACTGGCTTATGCTTGGCAAGTCGTGAGAGAAGTCATTTGTCAAACAGAACCAAACTTTGAACTAATGATTCAAATTATTACTTTGGATTCTTATCCATAGACACTGTGACAAAACTGGCATGTAGGATGCCTCACACGGGGCACCATTAATGTTGGGGCTTCGTTCAGGAGTGGGTTTTCTTATTAGCAATAATTAATAATTATCAAAGGTAATTATTAATTATTAAAATCAATAGAACATTGATTCGAATCAACATTAGCTTATTAATCGCTGCAATTAGACGCAGCGCATACTGTCGCTGGAAGCAAGCTTAGGAGGAATCTCTGGAGTTTTATACTCTCGGACATCATGGTTGATGTCTTCTAATAGGAGTTGAGAGTTCGATCCTTCAGAATCTCACACCTAGGTGTAAAGTGAGCAAGGCTTGATGGGATCTGTAGTCTGGTGGACTCCCTTTGTTTCAGTTTGGCACTGTTTTCGTGTTATCAGGCTTTGAGTGTTCCTATAGGCCTCAATCAGTCTTTATGACAGTGTGTATGCCTGCCTTTGTCTCCTGTCTGAGCACATGTGGCCCAACATTTACGATTTGGGAGAGAGAGTTGCAATTGGATACTGGTTTGGCATGGGATAGGGTTTGGGGCAACACTTTCTTTTCTTCTTGGAATTTAGCACATCAGTTAATACATTTTAAGTTAATTCAAAGGGCATACATTACTCCCTTGAAGCGTTTTCAGATTAATGCATCCAAGGATCCCTATTGTCACTTATGTAATAATATGACTATTGGCACAGTGATGCATATGTTCTAGAACTGCCATTATCTCTGTATTCTGGTCCAGTGTAGCCTCAGTTCTGTCAGATGCTCTGGGCCACAAAATTATGGCATCTCCTCCTTTGTTCTTACTAAATGGCAACTCTTTGTTGAAACTCTCGGTCACACACAGTAAACTCCTTGCTGCACTCACAGCAGCCAAGAAAACTATTCTCCAGGCATGGTTTACACCCACCTTACCACTGGTCAGCACTTGGACTAAGGCTTTCTTCCATATTGTTGTGCATGAGAGGTCATATGCCAAACTCCAGGGAGCAAAGAGCAAAACTGTTGAGGCTTGGTCACAAATTGCCGACATTGTGAGGGAATTTGTTTGAACCCTTAGTCCACTTAGTTCCCTGCCTTTGAATTGCAGTCTATGCTTTTATCTATTTATTTTATTATTATTATTATTATTGTTGTATATATTTTTTATGTACTTATTTTCCCAAAGGAAAGTACTGCATGTACCTTGAATGTATGTAGTAGCTTGGCTAATGTAACACACCAGTGACCAATCTTTTTTCTAAATAAAGGAAAACTTTGGTTCACAAAAAAAAAATAAATGTGAATGGTGTTTCCTTATGCCATTTAAGGGATCAAGAGAAAGTAGCAACTGGGAATAAAGCGAAGCAACAGAGAACCAAAAATGAGTCGTCCTCAGGTGCCATGTTAGTTTTTTATCCCAGTGTCACTGGGAAATTATATCTCCTTTGCTATGAAGAAAGGCACTTACTTATTGAGCCGCATGTATATGGGCAACCTAGTCTCATAGAATAACGTAACTACAACTACATTTTTGAAAAATGACTTTTACATGCCACGTTCTACATATCACCGCAGTTTCCTGGTGAAATTAACACTAGAGGTGCTACAAAAACTGCGTTTTATTAACCTTCATAAAAATCTACAACATCTGATTAAGACCTCATAAACACTTTTTTTTCGCACTATTACTCACATTGCTATGTTATGATATCGAAACATTTTTACTCTAAGCATCATTTGACAAACAATACATTTTAACTTGCATTACACACTCACCTACACTTACACACTTTTTCCAATGTGATTAGCTTCCGCAGTAACTCACTTGATGGTGTTAAGACTTTGGCATCGGAAGAATGCCGTTGTAACCCAGGCAAGCACGTAAGCTGACACATGAAACAAAAGAATCATAGAAGCGACACGAAATTACGTGGTTGCTTCAGAAAATGTGCTTTTCATATCAAATTGTTTGGACATTATTGGTTTGGTTTTGGTGTTTGTTCAGGGTAAGGATGTCAGCTTTGTGTCTACCTCTCATTTGATTTAAGGACTATTGGTTAGGTTTAGGTTAAAGGATTATGTTAGGGAGGTTACCTTTAACACCTCGTCTGATTACGACACCATTTCACTCGCTTTTGCCGGCCCCAGCTGGACATTCACTGGGAAACTGCAGCAAAAACGTTCACTAAAGCACGTAATTTTGTTTTGCAAAATTGTTGCCAGAGTCACATAATGTTCATGAGATCAGGCTGTATATGGGAGTAAAGCGTACTCCACTAACAGAGTGCACGTAAACGGGAACACCATTTTCGTGTCTGAAGCAGCTTTCCTGTAATAAGCAGCTTTCTGGTGTCCATGTAAACAAACTCTTTATAATTATTATTTTTTTTTAAATAAAATAAAAATAACCCTTTCTTTACTAATTTACAGTATGTCAGTTATTAAGGCTACGTTCACTTTTCATTTCACTTCAATTTAATTTCAATTCAATCAAAATGTTGTCATCAGTTTGCCTAAAAGAACTCAAAACATTCAGATTCAAACATGATTAATGGAGCTGTAAATTTTGTTTGTACCAACTAACATTTTGAAAATACAAAAACGTTCATGAATGCGACAATTTATGTAAAAATGGCTTTACGAATGCTTTTCACAAAAATTTGTTCTGCTCGTTTTTTATGAACGAGGTCCATCATGTGCATGTGCTTTGTGCATATGTGTGTATTTATACAGCAGTTGAGCGACACAGCTGTAGTCTGTGCTCTTTGGACAAGTCAGGTCTAAATATAGACCCAGCTGCCTGGGTAGTGTGGATTAAGACAAGTCTCCAGGCTAAGTTATCACTGACGTCGATGCTGCTCCATGCAACTATTCCCAAACACACACAGCTCTAACTTGGCTATGTGATCTAAATAACCATCTTGTCATTTCACAATAATATTGTAAATTACTATTAAAAAAGTCTCTTAAAAAAAAAAAAAAGGCTTGTTGGGTTCTGTGTTGAAAGCATTAATTCTACATGTCAAGACTAATACAAATCACTGAGCCATCACTGAGAAGGCTTACTAGATTTCAGCATACCAGTATTGACAGGCACTTAACTGTGCTTGAAATGTTCTATTCAACATCTTTTATAGAAACTCTAACTTGAGGTGAGAGAAGATGTCACCATAGCGACACATATAAAGAGCCATTTAGCCTGGTAGGATGTAAGAGCCATCGCTGGCAACATGCCATCACGGCTACCATGGCAACAGTCAGACAACAATAACTAAATCTGAAGGTGATTTTCATAAAGAATGAGAAAAACACAGACAAGAAAAGAGATGGACGTCATTCCGTCTCTCTCTAACAAAAGAGCACAGAAGTTGACATCTGCATCCTTCCCCCATTTTCCTTTTATTTGACATGACAGCAAAGTAGAAAGAACTTGGTTTTTCAATATTTTGAGGAAAACATGGTGCTTGCCCTTGCAAAACTTGCCACCATGATAATAAGTTAGTCACTATGCAGTTTCTAGAATAATCTAGATGGTTGTTTACTGAGCCAAGTCAAAAGAACCCATTCTACTGTAAGTCTCAATAATATACTGGTCCTTAGATATGGCTTGAATCCCTTCTTTAATGTAAGTCTGTTGGATTGTTTTATCATCCGCCAGACAAAAACAGTAAATCTGACTGCAAAAAGTATAGCACACCTCTCTTCAACAAGCTGCACGATTTGAAGTATAATATACTCGGTGACCTCTTTATTAGGTACACCTGTACACGATTATATAATCATGATTATGCAATTATATAATCAGCCAATCATGTGGCAGCAGTGCAATGCATAAAATCACAGTTAATGTTCACATCAACCATCAGAATGGGGAAAAAACTTGATCTCAGTGATTTCGACTGTGGCATGATTGTTGGTGCCAGACTGGCTGGTTTGAGTATATCTGTTACTGCTGATCTCCTGGGATTTTCATGCACAACAGTCTCTAGTGTTTACTCTAGTGAATGGTGCCAAAAACAAAAAACATCCAGTGAGCGACAGGTCTGCGAATGGAAATGCCTTGTTGATGTGAAAGGTCAACGGTGAATGGTCAGACTGGTTCGAGCCAACAGAAAGGCTACGGTAACTCAGATAAACTCTCTGTACAACTGTAGTGAGCAGAATAGCATCTCAGAATGCACAACATGTTGAACCTTGAGTTGGATGGGCTACAACAGCTAAAGACCACATCGGGTTCCACTTCGGTCATCCAAGAACAGAAAGCTGAGGCTGCAGTGGGCACAGGCTCACCAAAACTGGACAGTTAAAGACTGGAAAAACATGGTCTGATGAATCTTGATTTCTGCTGAGGTACACAGATTGTAGGCCCACTGCACATTCCGCACTTGTCGACAAGCGTGCCGAAGTGTCATGGAAGCACCACAGTGACGTGGTTGCTTCAGTAATTGCGCTTTCCATCCCACATTTGTCTTTTATGAGATTATCCAGTTTAAGAGGTTTAAGTTTAAGATTCAGTATAGGCAAGTAGGTTTTGCTGATTTAAAACTTATACTTATAAATACTACATAAAAAGCAGATATCTAACCAGCATTTGTCTAGTCTTCAAGTTACAAAAGCATAACAGGATAAAACGAAGCATCCTTTTACAACCCAAAGTTTCAAGTCCAACTCATATTGCATTGCACTGGAGAAACGCTGATTATCTCTTAATGAAAAATGTAAATGTAAGTTAATGCCTTTGAATGTTGTTATTTGAAACTAAAACTATGCTCAACACTACATTAATTCATTCGTCACTTTAATAGTAAGCCATAGGATTCATTAATGTTATAGATTTGCAATGACCTTTAATGGGATTTACATCTCCAATAATAGTTCCCCCAAAAATTAAAATTCTGGCATTATTTACTCACCCCCATGTTGTTCTGAACCTTTATGACTTTCTTTCGTGGAACACAAGAGAAATTTTAAAGAATGCTGACACTGCTTTTTTTTCCCAGTCTGATCTCATGAAAATTACGTGACTGTGGCAAAATTTTTACAAAATGACATTACGTAGTTTATTACACATATTGTGGCTGTTCCAAGGTGAAATATCCACTGTGTGGCGCTAAAAGCAAGTTGAAAGTTCTCCCAAACAGATCAGGTTTTTAAGGTTAATGCTCTATCGAGTTTTAATTAACAAAACTGACCTCCCTACCCTAAATCTTAAACTTGAATGATAGTGTTATATAAAGCCAAGTTGCTAAAGCAATCACATGATTTTGTGGTGCTTCTACAATTTCGGTTCCCATGTCGACTCAACTGCTCTTTAGGGTTTTACAGAAAGAACCTAACTTTAGAATCCTATCTTATCTGCTTGGTTACCATGGCAATTTCAGTTAGGATCTCATTTAGGACAAAAGCTATTACAGGATAACATTTCCTAAGTGCATTATCTTAACTACAGATAGGAAAAACATATTATCCTAACTAGCCAAAAATCTTTAAGAAGTGTCCTATTTTAGGATAACCCCACTGACGTCCTAACTAAAAAGTTATTTAAAAGCCAATGGTTACAGTCACGTTACAATATTATGTATCATAACTATAGCACTGTCCGAGAATGGCCCTACATTTATTAGTGATGCAAAAAGAACAGCGATGTTTGAAGGTGGAAAAACTTTTGGAAAACCCTGATGATGTGCTGCGCTTTGATGACAAAACACTAATAAATAATTACAGACTCCCACAAAATAGGATAATGCAGTTATCAAAACTTTTATTTCTGCAGCCTTGTTATTAAAAGCGCATCTATTTTGTTTCTCCATTTTCATCGATCTAATGTTTAATTCACAGCAGTCTTTTGTGCATCGTTGGTTGCTTGGTAACAGACATGAAAGTTGAGTATAGAACTCAATGGAGCAGATTTCCTAACAAGAGATAAGATATGATTTTGTAAGATAAGATAATCCTAAATCAGTTTAAGATTTTCATCTGTAATATGAATTTGAACTTAACGGATCAGATCTTAATTTAAGAAAGGAGGTTTTCTGTTATGCAACGCTCTATCAGTTGACTTCATCGTGTTCGAATAAGCTTGGAAATGTAGTCGGTTATTAAAAGTGGCTAGTAAAAGTGTTTAGATGTCATACGATAGCATTGCTTGAGGAACAGGGCGAAAAATTATGGTTTATGAATTGATAATCTGCCTTTTACTCGTGATTTGTTTCAAAGTGAATAATAGTCATTGTTACTGTAGCACCTCTATTGTTCATTTCACCAGAAAACTGCCATGATATGTACAACGAGCCAGGTAAAAAGCATTTAGCAAAAATTCAGGTATACTGACATGATTCTGTAAGACAAGTTTGTCTTTGTCCCAGTGAAAGTGAATGGTGACTGAAGAAAACATTTTGCCTAACATTCTGCCTAATTTGGGTTTGAAACTAAATGAATTTAAATGTTGGTCTGTTTCTCACCCAAAGCTATCGAATGGCTTCAGAAGACTTAGAATATAGCGCATACAGACTACTTTTATGATACTTTTATGGTGCTTTTGGTCATACTTGAAGTTTGGAAGCTTCAGTCCCATTCATTGTAATTGCATGAAAAAGAGCAAACACTAATTTTTATGAAGAAAGAAAATCACATGGGTTCTAAACATCATTATGGTGAGAAAATGATGACAGAATTTTCATTTTTGTGTGAATTCTCCCTTTAAGATTGCACAGTGAAGCAAAGCTGCTATTCAATATAAAACTAGAGCAGTATTGTGTTCCTGTATAGATCATTCTAGCATCTGCACTGTTACTTGGTAAACATCATTTTTAGTTTTTGGTAGCATCCATACCAGTTCCTGAGATGCGTTCCCCATGGCCGAGCAGCCGTACGTAGACGTCTCGTGCTGTGTAGTTGGCCATGCGGAGTTGCAGGTTGTGCCGTGTGGTGATCTTCACCTGACAGCGCATGGCATCCACTCGTTCCTCTAAACTGACATCAAGAACCGCATTCAGAACCCCCTCTACATCTCCTTGTTGCACTTCCTCAGCAACTTTTTCACAGTCCAGTGCATTTTGTATGTCCCTTACAAACTTCCCTTCCTCTATAAGAACCTCCATAACCGACCCCCTCACCACCTCCCTGACAAGCCCACCTCAATCTCACAGCACAATGACCTTCTGCTGGGTTCTGCTCCGCTTCAATGATGTCAAACTGTCCAGGCCGGACTCTCAATAATAAATGGCACACACCTATAGGATGGGGTCTGGCTGACCCCTTCTCTACACTGGATAGTGGACATGTGGACAGTGTTCACAAAGTCGGGGCATTAGTGGCCGGATCAGCCCAAATGCAGAATGAGCTATTTATATAGCATCACTCATCACACATGGCTTTACTAATCACTGGGGCTGATAATGGAGAAAAGAAACACTCTGGAGAACAGTACAGCTCCTAAATATCACACACATACACATCATTGTTTAGATGTCTCTTGAACCACCTCTGACTCTATTATTTGATATTATACAGTATATTCTCTATTATATATTACATGACCAGATATTAAGGCTTCTAGCAATCAGTCACATTTTAGTGTACAAAAAGTGTTTACAAGTTTCAATGTTACAAGTAAACAGTCCCTTTCTGGTATGTTTAATGCGAGTTACTGGGTTAACCGGCTTTACATGGTCATGACAAGAGTTGAAAGATTGGATATAACTTCACACAGACAAGGTTGATCTCATGTGAACCTTATGAATTAAGTCTTGTGGCTATACCTTCGATACACAGTGTATTTTAAAGTTTATCCCAGTGCAATGGCTTGCCCCATAGACTTCCATTAAGTAAGCAGTGCTCGAAGGGGGAATAAATCTGTGCAGGTATGCAAGCAGGTGGTGCCGGTACTGTGACACAAATTGAGCATTATTGCTGGTACAATATACTGGTGAGTACCAGCTAACTTTGACAACTGATAGAAAGTGCGTTTTAAAACAAACAAACAAACAAACAAAAAAAAAATATTTTATTGTTAGGATTTTGAGCTGTTAATTATTGTCTATGGTAATTAACAGCATGTCATAAAGGCTGCTGATAGAGCTTAACTTTTGTTGAACTCCCAACATTCCTTTAAACATGTCTTACCCTAAAAGTGGTTGCGCTTAAACAGTGTAACAAATCAAAGTCATTGCAGCAGACGAGACTCATTTGAAAACCATTGAAACTTCTAATGAAGACTGTAATTTTAATAGCTATTCTCATATCTAGAGTCAGCAAATATTCATTTCAATCAAAAGTCATGATAATGTCACTTTCTTGAGAAAATTTCCACCACAAAAAAAGCCACAAACAGCTATTGCTTTCAGATCCATTGAACCAAAGAGAAGCCAGATATTCAAGCATGAGTCACTGTTCTCCAGGGTGCAAACAGTAATAATTTTTGTCTTTAAAGACTTTGGAACACAATCCCTGATGATTCTGTATTGCAGAATTAAAGTTTTGTAAACTTCTGTTGTAAATGCTTGTTACATTTACAATGGTTGCAGCTTTGGAGGTCTTCTTGATTTGATCTCTAATTTTTAGTGTTGCTTGCTATTACTCATGTGTTTTTCAAAACATATTAAATTTTAGTGCGAGACTTGTTCCACACTGTTTGTTGTGGAAAGGTGTGCTATTACTTTTCTAAGCAAATTTTCTTACAATTTTCTCCTTATATAACATTTAAAAACAATCCTATAGATTTTCATACAGTACATCTAAGGATCACAATATAATAGAGACATGGGGGTGGGCTCTTTTGACTTGGACCAGTAAGCATTCACCTAGCAACCACTTATAACACCTTGGACCAGTAAGCAATCACCTAGCAACCACTTATAACACCTTAGCAACCGCATAGCAATGGCCTGGCAATCGCCCAAAACGTCCTAGCATTGTGGCGGCATGGGCAAGTACCAATCCCATTTTCTTCAGAAAATTAAAAAAATTAGTTTAAATGAAAACACTTTCATTAAACAATAAGAAATGTCTTTACAAATCATAACGAACAATGCATTTAGTTATTTTGCATATTGGTAGTTGCATTTTCCTTTGAGCAGCATCATGAAAAGACATACAGACAAGTCACCAGCAGTATTCCTTTTAGAATGTGTCATAAACAGTGATGTTTGGTGTCTATGGCTGCTAAAGCCCAAGTCCCTGGGTTTTCCCTGCTTTTTTCAAAGTGTCAGAACCACATGATCATAAACGGCACATGTATGTGCACACTTTCACCTAAAGTTCTGATAAACTTGCTGCAAATTTGCTGCAAAATTGGGGGTGGGCTCTTTTGACTTGCTCTTTGGACCAATAAGCAATCATCTAGCAACCACTTATAACACCACAGCAACCGCATATCAATGTCCTGGCAATCGCCAATAACATCCTAGCATTGTGGCGGCATGGGCAAGCGTCACTCCCATTTCCTTCAGAAAATGTAAAAGATTTGTTTTAATGAAAACAATTACATCAGAACACTAAGAAATATCTTTACAAATAATCAAGAAAAATGGTCATGAATGATATGGTAATTCATCCAGCCAGGGGCAGCTATTAGGGATATGCTACTGGATCACATGATCATAAACGGGAAACTCAGAAAGACTCAAGATTTTTGGAATTAATAGAAACAAATAGATACTTTTATAATTTTGCGGATAACCATGCTTGCGTATGAAAGTTAATTGTGCAATATCTTTGCCAGAAGATAAACAACACTATCTTTGAGCCCTACAATAATGGCGACTTTTTGTTCAAAACCCTTTGCCAGAGGATGAACATTGTAGCATATGGGCCCTATGATACGGGCGACGTTGTTGTGCAATACCCTTTGCCGAAACATAAACAACAAATGTGTTTGAGCCCTATGAGAAGGATGAACAATATTTATGCAATATACTTGCCAAAGGATAACAATGTAATGTGAGGGCCCTACGATAAGGGCAACGTTGTTGTGCAGTACCTTTTGCCGAAAGATAAATAATGTTTAATTATGAGCCCTCCGACAAGTACGGCTGTTGTTTATGCACTATCTTTGCCAAAGGGTGAACAACAATGTAAGGGCCCTACCATAAGGGCGATGTTGTTGTGCAATATCCTTTGTCAAAAGATAAACAACGTATGCATTTGAGCCCTTCGATAAGGGCGAATGTTATTTGTGAAGTATCCTTGCCAAAAGGATAACAACGCATTGTGAGGGCCCTACAATAAGTGAGACGTTGTTGTGCAATACCCTTTGCCGAAAGATAAATAACATTTGTTTATGAGCCCTCTGACGATGGTGGACATTGTTTGTGCAATATCTTTGCCAAAAGATGAATAACATAGCATTTTGGTCCTAGGATAAGGCGACGGTGTTGTGCAAACCTTTTGCTGAAAGATAAACAATGTTTGCGCATGAGCCCTTCGATAAGGGCGAGCTAGGCTTGTGCAGTCCCTATACAGAGGAAAACCATGCTTGAGATTGTGGATGGCCCTAGTGAGGAGGACGGATATGATTATACAGTATCCTTGCAGGAGGATGGACATGCTTGAATTTGATAATTTGAGATTAAGGATGCATGGATGAAGCACACTGCAAAACACACTGCAGTTGCAGTGTCTTGGGACGCTTAGTCGCATGGCAAGAAAGACAAGTTGCAGTGCCTGGACTGCACATCTGCACTGCCGGCACATTTGAGCTGCCAGCACAGTTTTTTCCCCAATAAAGTCATGCAAAATACCTTACTTACCTACTACTAAATGTTACTGCCCCATCCACGAGCACATATAGTGAACACATATCTTGATGAACAAATGAAGAGCGCATTAATGGTGAGCTTACTGTATGTTTTGACCAACAGATGCACAAAATGAACTGTGTGCAGAAAGTTTGAGTAATGAAGCTTGGAATTTCAGATGTTTAAGATAAAGCCCCACTGTGTAGAAAGGCCCCACTGATTAGAAAGCTTCATGGTCCAATCACTAATAAAATATTAATCATTTCAGTAACCATAGTAATATGAATCTCTGTACTGTTAAGATGCCAGAATTACTCTCATAAAATTAAATATGTAACATAGCTGGATATAGGAATTAGTACCTTGATTTGATTTGACAAATTTCTTATACTAGAGCACAATCTGTATTGTGCTGTTAATGAAATACAGAAATGTGATGAGCAGTGCCTACTGCTAGGTGTCAGAGGACACGTAGCAACAGACGATCCTTCCCCTTTAAGGAGAATGTGGATGTAAACATGAAGTCAAGGAAACGCTTTGTGATTTAAAGTGAGATAGGAGCAACCAACAAACACGAGAACATGATCTTAACTTAATGGATATAATCAGACCCCGTACACTGAGTACTATGCCTGATGACGTGTATGAATATTGGATCTTGATTCCCAGATGAGGGTTACACTTAGGCATGCAAGCAATGAGTCAACAGATCAACATTTGTGAACCTAAGGTCGGATACTTGCGGGCGCGGCCACCACGCTGCGGAACGCACATTCACCTAATCATAATAATCACATCATGATCGGTGAGAACAGAGTACCCTGTAAAATGAAATATTGCCACTTGAAAAACGATACTGATGAAGTGTAAGGTGTTGGGCCTCATGTATTCAGATAGAAGACAAAGGCAGGCCTAACAGTCGTAAAACCTAACTCAGCCCCCACACATTCCATGTCGTAAATTTTACTGATAAAAATCACGCCAAAATCAAACAAAGGGAGTCCAAAACAGACTACAAATCCAGGAAGCCTTGCTCACTAAAGGATCGAGCTCTCAACTCCTATTGGATGAGGCACACAACAGAACGTCCCTCAAACATGACATCATCAGGAGTTCAAATAATTCTGAAATGCTTAAAGATTTCATTTCCAGCGACTTAGTTCACCGAATACGGATGTAGCTTTTTGCTGCTCTCCGGTGCAGCCTTGTGGCATAAGGAAGTAATGTCCGACTTGAAACTGTAGCCATACAATCTCCATCTCGCTGGACGAGTTGAGATTACTCTGTTTTCAACCAAACACTCTAACGGATCCGAAGGAGACCGCCGAGCAATTCGCATCTTCATCCGTTGGCCTACAGAAGTGAAGAAATTAAAGATTTCTCTTCCATCTTCAATCAAGTCGACATTTCTGAGTTCTCCGCCAGCCCGCCGACAATCAACAGCCGTACCGCCCACCGACAGCGCGAGGAAACGGCCTCCCGTCATCACACAAGCCTCAAGGAACTGGGTCAAAGTTAAAGGACGGAGGAAAACACATTCTACCTGTGTCCTCATGCGACTCAAGTAAGAGGTTATGTCTGGGCAGAGATAGAATATTATAGCATGTTATTCTTGTGTTTCAAGGTTTTTGCTTGTACAGTTTACGGACCGCCATGTCCGCTCATTATTAATACTCAGGGTATTAATTATCACAAATTTGTTTTGCTGTATTGTGGTCCAAACTGGATTGTTGTGCATTTTCGCCATCGCGGGTGAGACAGAAACTCAGTTCATCCATTAGAGTCAAATAACGCAGGACTTTTACGAGCCCCGCTCGTAAAACCGCGTCTCTGAGTGATGAACACGGCTGCTTTCTCTCCAGCTATCGCAAAATCAGCTTTCGGGCTGTCACTTAATAATCTTTCTCTCTCTCTCTCTCTCTCTCTCTCACTAACCACACTGACACACAAACACACACTGTCACACACACACCTTATGTGTTATAGGATTATTTTTATTTCCATATCTAATCATATCACTGTTTAGTTTGTAGTTGTAAGTCGGAAGTTTATTGACTGCATTGTATTAATTATTAATTGATATTACTGCATAAATAAACTTTGTTTATATTACAAAGAGAAGTGTTTTGGTTTGTTTTGCATACACCTGTGTCATGTCGTGCTCGGATTCAAACCTTCATTCATTGTTTTTTTTCCCGAAAATCGATATTCTTCGGATGCCGATTTTCCTAAGAAAACAATCCAATATTGAGACTGTTTTAATATTCGGTTATTAGTCCCTGATTTCAGGGTGGTGTCCCGTCAGTGTCAATCCTTATTAATATTCTATTGATTTTTGATAATTGATAATTATCTTTGATGATTGTTGAATTTGAATGATGAATAAGCTAGTGTTAATTTTAATTAATTTTCATCGATGTTAACAATTAACGACTATCTTTGATAATTGTTGATTTAAAGGATTAAAAAAAGCTAACATTGATTCTCATCAATGTTCTATTGATTTTAATAATTAATAATTATCTTTGATAATTATTAATTATTGCTAATAAACAAACTTGCTCCTTAACGTAGCACACTACATTTACTGGAGTCCCATATGAGGTTTTAATGAGTTAGATCCAATTAATGAATTTAAATATTGATTAATAACTACAGAAATAATTATTAATTATTTCTGATAGTAACACTGATCTAAACAACCGGTAAAGCCCTACAAAGGCTTATGTTGAATAGATCATTGAGACATTGAAAGCAGAAAGCCTGGAACCTCATCAACCACCAGTTAAATACACTGACGATTGTTTCCCCAAAAGAAGAATAGATTGGAACTTAGCATATTTTCCTGATGGAGACCAGCGCTGAGGAGCTTGAACATCACAGTGAGTAATAATCCAACATGAAGTGACTGTTGCTTGGAAAAGCAAGTCATAGCGTGTGACATGGTTGTGTGTTTCACTCACATACGCATGACTGAAAACACGGAAATATGCGAAAAATGATAGGCAGCTGGCAGGCTTATAAAGCTGATGCTGTATTGTGATTGGATGGGATGCTTGATAGAATGAATCCCGAAATCTTCCTGCTAGAACCACGCTTACGCTTACATTTCCACAAAGTGAACATTTTATGTGCACACTTAAACCTAAAGTTCTGACAAACTTGCCGCAGGTTTTAAGACCCACATTGTTTTCACATGCAAATGAGCTTGCGATTCGCCAAAAATGTTTGCCAGAAGTTTGCAGTTCTTCACCGGTAGTGGTAAACCTGCAGCAAACCTTTGGAGACAATGAAGAGTATGCCGCAATGAGTGGCAAATTTGCGGCAAATTTACAGAAAGTTTGCCAGAACTCTCAATTTTTGTAATGACCTCATTAAGGGGCCATTGTGAAATGATTTCTGTGCTCGCTTTGGTTTGGAACGACCCTACGAGTTGTGTCCCCTGTCTGGAATTTGCCCTATGTCTGTACAGGACGTACAGGGAAGCCCTGAGATGGGCCTATGTGATACTCAGTGCTTAAAACCTTTCCCTGTCCTCCGGTAACTCGATCTGTAAGGGGCTTAAGATTGATGCAGACTCCTCACATGGACCCCTGACTCACGTGACTAGACCACTCCACAAAATCAGCGCTTGATAAACTTTCTAATCACACCCCTCCTTCGCTCTACCCAAAATGATTAGAGTTAAATGAGCTAAATGATTAAATTGAAGGACTTAAATTAACCAGTGGCTTTGAACTTCATAAGCATGTGTACTTCGAGCGTCGTTGCTTTAATGTACACCTCTACTCTCACTCACAGCACAAGCCCAAGCAGGCCTCTTATTAATCACTGCTAACATGATGTCCGCTGAGATAATCACAGGAGTATTTATAACCCTCTGATTGGAATCTCCACAGACACCAGCTCAATTTGAACACATCCCCCGAGAATGGGGGGCCTAACAGCTGTCAATGCCATAGATCTGTTCCAAAACCTAGTGAGCTGCCAACATAGACTACATTTTAAGGCATCTGAGGTGCACCCCTGACTCAAACATTTTTCCAAAAGGTAGGCAGCCACATTATGTTTCCTTCTAAGATACCTTTTTTAGGCCTAATTTTAAGTCAGCATTATCTGTATTCTTTGTGGATAATTGCGCTCAATGGAAAAAAATCCATCCAAGATGGCAGATGGAGTCGAAAGAAATTCAGACTATAAATATACACTACCGTTCAAAAGTTTAGGGTCACTTACTCATTCTTTATTTTTTTTTTTATTTATTTATTTTTTTCACACTTTAGAATAATAGTAAAGTCATCACAACTATGGAATAATAGAAATGAAAATATGGGAATTATGTTGTGACTAAAAAAATTAAAAATAAATCAAAACTTTGTTATATTTTAGCATCTTCAAAGTGGCCACGCTTTGCCTAGATTTAGCATAAATGTACTCATGGCATTTTCTCAACCAACTTCTTGAGGTATCACCCTGGGATGCTTTTTAAACAGTATTGAAGGAGTTCCCATCTATATGCTTGGCACTTAGTGGCTGCTTTTCTTAATTATTCGGTCCAAGTCGTCCATTTCAAAAACTTTTTTTTTTTAAATAAAATTTTATTTTTGTAATTAAATAAATATAATTGTGCCAACATATTAATTTTTGTCTACAAAATTAATTTCAAACATTTAAGCATACACCTTCAGATCAAAAGATTTTTAAGATCATGAGAAACATTTCAGGCAAGTGACCCCAAACTTTTGAACGGTAGTGTAAATATATTTATATAGACTATAAATATACTTAAATTTCAATACTGTCAATTTTAGACACAAACAGGCTGCAGAGTGGACTGAGTCGCCTTAAAAGGGACTTTGATTTTACCCAATTTTTATGTGTGCTATTTTTTTTATATACTTATTGAAATATGCGTCCCAAACCGCACACTCCTGCACTATCATTAAACATTTTGTAGTGTAAGTAGCGTGAGTAGTATGTTAACACTGAAAATGCAACAAAAAGAAGTGTACAAGTAAACCGGATGATGCGTTTTTTTCAACCGAGTGTGGAATGTTGAACACTTCATACACTCAACGTTCACGGCTTGCCATACTTTGTGGAAGGGGCGGAGCTACCTGGCCACGATGCTGGCCTGACAAAACAATTGTAATAAATGGAGAGTGTGGCAACTAGCGATACTTCAGTGAAGAATACACCTTGCAAATATAGCTTGAATGCTTTCCCATCAACCCACACTGTGTGAATATATATGTTGTTTGAGATACAAGTGTTCAAGTAAGGTTGACTATTGTGCTAAAAGTAGCAGCAACATATCACACGTGTTTAAAACGTCACTTCCGTCAGCTATTAAACGGCGAATGCCTCCGTGTAATAAAAAACCTTAAGTGTTCCATTTGGGACAATACATTTTTGAAAATGAATACACTACATGGCTGAGTGCATAGTTTATTTTGTAAGTATATAGTGTATAGTGCATCTTTTGGGATACAGTTATTGTGTTGTTAGCTTAGAAAAATGCTATGTCAAACTCTATTGAAATCAATTGAGCACAACAGTCAGGTTCCAAAACTAAAAATCACAAAAAGGGTATGGAACAAGCTCATATGTGTGTGTCTGGTTGTTTTTAGGTGTATATGGAGGCATGATCATAAAACAGCATGTGTTGTGCATGTTACCGTTGTCTGCAGAGGAGTCTCTGTGTTCCCGGCTGGAACTGAGTGCTGGTAAGAGAGGCTCCATGTTCATTATGAGCTGTTTATGACTGAGAGAAGTAAAGCTTCTGCTTTGACCAAACTGACACCTGAAACAAGCACAGCAGAAAAACAAAAAAGAAATAAAATGCTACAAAGGAGTCGATTATGGCCCCTTTAAAACATATGAAGAGTCAGACAAGGGTAACCTTCAAACCAATGAACAAACACATTGGGCCTCATTCACTAAACATGTGTACACACTTATTTGTCCCATGTGCAAATGTTTTCATGCAGAAATCATTATTCATCAATAATTTAGAACCAGCTGAATCCATGTATACTAAAATGACAGTCTCCTAAATATGAAGTTGAAATGTTTATATATAAACAGTATATATAATCAAGGTTAGTCATTAAATTGTACATGGCACAATCTGATATGTACTCTGAACATGTAATCTGTTAAACCAATCATCTTGCCTAGTGCAGCTGATAGGTCCGTTTACATGTAATCCGTTAGCCAATCAACTTGCGTACTTCCACTTTGTCCAACATTTAAACTGCCGTAGTTGTTTGTAGATAAGCCGGTTTCATTACAGCGTGCTATGAGTTTTCTCTCTGAAACCCTCCTCCTCCCTAGCAACACTGGTCTAGACCTGCTTCAGGGGGATTGTATGTATGCCTAATTGTGTAGCAGCAGCATGTCCAACATGCTCGACACAACATGTTTGTGTAGGGCTGCACAATAATAATAAACATCACAATTATTCTGCTCAAAATTTTCATCATGATTATTAATTATGATTCCCTATCTGTCACTCACTCGACCTTGTGTCGATGTAGTGACACTAGGGGTCACTCTTGGGAGCCCGAGACACCTCTGGTCTTTGATAAAAGGCCAATAAAAATTGGCGAGTGGTATTTGCATGCCACTCCCCCAGACGTATAAAAGGAGCTGATATGCAACCACTCATTCAGATTTTCTCTTCGGAGCCGAACGGTCATGCTCACTGAGTTGAATTCCCACGACTGTTCATTCACCTCTGCTGGATCTGATGGCACATTTCAGCAGCTTCTCCCTCCTCTGCACTGGTGCACTGCAGAGAATGCCCCTGGGCGCTTGAGCAGAAATAAGAGTATACTTCTCTAAAAAAGTATATTTCTCTAAAAGAGCGACACACACGGAACGTCTTCTAAAAGATGCGTCTTTTTAAAGATGCCTTTCCTTTGTGTGTTATTCCTGGTTGCGCTCGTTATCTCTCTCCTTCTGACAGTCATGATCACTGTCTTTCATGTCTGGGCACTGCTCACGCGGAGACAGCGTTCGTGGATGGGTCATGTACTCATTGCGAGAACATGTCCATGGCAACGATGCGGTCGCAGCTTGCCTTCGTAAGAAAGCAAGCCACCCCAGAGGCTCCCCGCCTCGGTCATTTTACCCACGGGTATGAGGCCAGCGCGGCTAGCACTGGGGGCGATTTGGGGACCCCAATGGGACCGCCTCTGCCGGGTATCCCCCCGCGGACCTCCCATTCCCCAGCATGCTCGTCTGCCCCGATCGGGCTTCCGGGTGATCTCACGGTGAGTTCGACCTCTTATTCGGAGCCCACGAAAGTGATGAGCTCTCGAGCGCAGAATCGGAGAGCGGGCTCGTCCAGTCAGACGCGGAAGCCTGAGCTGGGCTCCTCCCTTCAGGTGCGGTCGCCCGGTCACAGGCTGACATGGAAATGATGACATGCTTTCCCGGGCAGCCGCGAGCATCGGGCTAGAGTGGACCCCTCCGCTCTTCCCTGAACGCCGCTCAAAGCCATGCCCCGCCCCCGTTCCTTTCTTCCCGGAAGTGCATGAAGGGCTGACAAGGTCATGGGAGGCACTTTTTACTGCCCGGTACCGATCTTTTCAGCTTCCCCACCCTCACTACCCTCGATGGTGGGGCGGCCAAAGGCTATTTGGCAATCCCCCGGTGGATAAAGGCGCTCGCGGTGCACCTATGCCCGCAGAGCGCCGCCACCTGGCATGGATGCCCAAAGCCCCCATCCAAGGCCTGTAGGTTTATGTCGCCTCTGACGGCCAAGGACTACGGTGCCGCTGGACAAGCTGCCTCTGCCCTGCACACCATGGCTCTCCTGCAAGTCCGCCAAGGTGCTAAAGGAACTGCACGAGGGTAGTTCCGCCCCGGGATTTATGAAGGAACTGTGCTCGGTGACCGACCTTGCTCTCCGAGCGACGAAGGTCACGGCACAGTCTCTCGGGCGGACGATGTCCACATTAGTGTTCCAGGAGCGCCACCTTTGGCTCAACCTGGTCGAGGTGGGTGAGTCCGACAGGACACGGTTCCTTGCTGCCCCCATCTCCCAGGCTGGCCTATTCGGTGACACCGTCAAGGACTTTGCCCAGCAGTTCTCGACGGTGGAGCAGCAGACGGAGGCTATCCGGCATATCCTGCCCTGGCACGGCTCAAAATCCCGCACCCCGTCTGCTAGTCACCAAGGGCGTCCCCCTGTGGTGACTGCACCGGCTCCGCCGCAGCCTGCCCCTTCGGCCTGGCCCCAGCATGGAGCCCACCGCAGGAAGCAGACGCCACACGTCTCGCAGCCGCCAAGAACCTGTGAAAGGCTTCAAAGCGCCCCTGAGACAGGTAACCCAGGGACGACGAAACCCACTGCTCTGGAGCTGGTAAGCAGACCACTCCATCCGTCAAGGACCGGGAGGAGACTCTTTTTGTTACCTTTGCATTTAATTGCGCTGCATGCCCAAGTGGCTGCAGTACCCAAGAGTTCAGCAAGAGCAGTTTCTTGTTCCCTGGGTCACGTATCCGGTGTGCACGGCCTTCATCACGACCACCATCCACCACTCTATTTGGCAGGTTTGGTGCTCCAGGGCGGTCTTCCGCCCCTGAGCGCCCAGCTGTGGCATAAATCCACCCTGATGTGACAGTCCCCACGGGTCATGAGGACAGGCCTCTTCCTCCCCTGTCCTCCGTGGTCACAAGGAGCCAGGTAAGTACTTCGATGTCCCTGAACTCAGCACGGCCACAACATGGTGTGGCACCTCGAATTCCGCCCCACCGCAAGGCCCCACCCGCCGGTACGTCCGACGAGATTGTCCCTTTGGTCCCCCTTGCGCGGAGCTTGGATGCGTGGCTTGCGCTTTCCAATCCGTCACGATGGCTGGTCCGGACCGTCCGACTCGGCTACGTGATTCAGTTCGCCAGGCGTCTGCCCAGGTTCAGCGGTATCCACTTCACCTTGGTGAAGGACAAAAACACTGCTAACTTGCACGTGGAGATCGCCACCCTCCTACGAAAGGGTGCGATAGAACCTGTCCCTCTGGCCGAGATGAAGAAGGGGTTTTACAGCCCCTACTTCAGCGTACCAAAAAAAGGCGGTGGGTTGCGGCCAATCTTGAACCTGCGAGTACTGAACCGGGCTTTACACAGACTCCCGTTCAAGATGCAAAAACGCATTCTGACGAGCGTCCAGCATCAAGATTGGTTCGCGGCGGTAGACCTGAAGGATGCGTACTTCCATGTCTCGATTCTACCTCGACACAGACCATTCCTGCGGTTTGCATTTGAGGGTCAGGCGTATCAGTACAAGGTCCTGCCTTTCAGCCTGTCCTTGTCCCCTCACGTCTTCACGAAGGTTGCAGAGGCAGCCCTTGCCCCGTTAAGGGAAGTGGGCAATCGCCTTCTCAACTATCTCGACGATTGGCTAATCCAAGCTCACTCTCGGGACATGTTGTGTGCACACAGTGCTCTCATACCTCAGCTGATTAAGGCTTCGGGTCAACTGGGAAAAGAGCAAGCTCCTCTCGGTTCACAGCATCTCTTTTCTCGGTTTGGAGTTGGACTCAGTCTCTTTGACAGCACACCTCATGAAGGAGTGCACACAGTCGGTGCTGGCCTGTTTGAAGGCGTTCAAACAGAAAACAGCAGTTCCACTGAAACTGTTTCAGAGGCTCCTGGGGCATATGGCATCCTCAGCGGTGGCCACCCTGCTCGGGCTAATGCATATGAGACCGCTTCAGCACTGGCTTCAGACTCGAGTCCCGAGATGGGCATGACACTGCGGGACACATCGCGTGGTCATCACGCCGGTCTGTCACCGTCTTTTCAGCCCTTGGACCGACCTCTTGTTTCTACGGGCAGGTGTTCCCCTAGAGCAGGTCTCCAGGCGCATCGTGGTCACGACAGACGCCTCCAAAACTGGCTGGGGCACTGTTTGCAACAGGCACGCAACCGCTGGCTTATGGATGGGCCCGCGACTGTATTGGCACATCAACTGCCTCAAGCGTTTGGCAATTCTGCTCACCCTGCGGAGGTTCCGGCCGTTGATCCAGGGCAAGCACGTGTTAGTTCGGACAGACAACACGGCAACGGTAGCATATGTCAACCGCCAAGGTGGTCTGCGCTCTCGTTGTATGTCACAACTCGCCCGCCGTCTTCTCCTCTGGAGTCAGCAGCACTTCAAGTTGCTGTGAGCCACTCAAATCCCGGGCGACCTCAACACTACAGCGGACGCGCTGTCATGACAGGTTACCCTCAGGGGAGAGTGGAGACTCCACCCTCATGTGGTCCAGCCGATTTGGAGTCGATTCGGACAGGCACAGGTAGACCTGTTCATCTCCCAAGAATCCTCCCACTGCCCGCTCTGGTATGCCCTGAACGAGGCACCCCTCGGCATACACGCGCTGGCACACAGCTGGCCTCCTGACCTATGCAAATATGCGTTTCCCCCAGTGAGCCTACTTGCACAGACTCTGTGCAAGGTCAGGGAGGACGAGGAGCAGTTCGTCCTGGTAGCACCCTACTGGCCCACCCAGACGTGGTTCTCAGACCTCACGCTCCTCGTGACAGCCCCCCCCCCCCGGCGAATTCCCCTGAGGAAGGACCTTCTTTCACAGGGACAGGGTAGCAACTGGCACCCACGACCAGACCTCTGGAATCTCCACATCTGGCCCCTGCAGTGGTAGACACGATCACTCAGGCTAGGGCCCCCTCTACGAGGCGCCTGTATGCCTTTTAAGTGGCGTCTGTTCGCTAAGTGGTGTTCTTCCCAACGGGAAGACCCCCACAGGTGCACAGTCAGATCGGTGCTTTCCTTCTTGCAGGAGAGGTGGGAAGAACAGCTGTCCCCTTCCACCTTGAAGGTGTACGTTGCTGCTATAGCAGCACACCATGACACAGTGGACGGTAAGTCCTTAGGGAAGCACGACCTGATCATCAGGTTCCTGAGAGGCGCCAGGAGGCTGAATCCCTCCAGACCATGCCTCGTTCCCTCATAGGGCCTCTCTGTAGTTCTTCAGGGTCTACAGAGAGCCCCCTTTGAGCCTTTGCAGTCAGCTGAGTTTAAGGCACTCTCTTTGAAGACTGCCCTCCTGACTGCGCTCACTTCCATCAAGAGGGTAGGAGACCTGCAAGTGTTCTCTGTCAGCGAATCGCCCACTGGCTCATTGACGCCATAGCTATGGCATATCATGCCCAGGACGCGCTGCCCCCGGTAGGGCTACAAGCCCATTCTACCAGGGGTATAGCGGCAGTGGTCTGCCCACCACACACCGCCAGTTCACGTAACACAGTTCAGCCAATTGTGGGGTTTCATATAGGGACCCCTAGTGTCACTACATCGACACAACGTCAAGTGAGTGACAGATAGGGAACATCATGATTACTTGCGTAACCTCCGTTCCCTGATGGAGGGAACGAGACGTTGTGTCCCACCTGCCACAACGCTGAACTACCCGCTGAAATGGCCAGACCTTTTCTCGGCTCCTCAGCATAAAACCTGAATGAGTGGTTGCATACCAGCTCCTTTTATACCCGTATGTCCGGGGGAGTGGCATGCAAATACCACTCGCTAAATTTCATTGGCCTTTTATCAAAGACCAGAGGTGTCTCGGGCTCCCAAGAGTGACCCCTAGTGTCACTACATCGACACAATATCTCATTCCCTCCATCAGGGAACGGAGGTTACGCAAAAGTTTTTTAAATTACAGGGCTGCGTAATTTGAACAACAACAAAAATATTATACAGTTGCTACTGCTTAGATATAAATTCTCAAAGAACAAAAAAACTAAAATGTCATTAAACAGTAGCTCTCGTGTTGAATAAGTTGTCATAACTACAAACTAGTAAATGATTCCTTTTGATCAAAATTAAGTCATGTTTTGCCTATTCTTTACTGCTAATAGAAACAGTTACTCTGTAGGGTGTTTACTCTTGCATCCTCTTTTAAGATCCATTCTTCAAATTATTATTATTAATGATTATTATCAATATTATTATATTCCCATACCCTACAGTAATATATAACAGTAATATATTTACAATATAAATATAATTGAGCATGCAGAATTGCTACTCAGTCTCAAGCCTTTATTTTGAAGAAAGACAGTGTGTTTTTTCTGTGTGTTACCAGCAGAGGTGACAGTGACAGCAGCTTTGTGCTCCTTCCATACATGGTGAAATGCTCTTATCTCCTCCTCCACACAATCCTGGTGCCATAGGGTTACTTTAGATTTGTTGACAAACTTGTAATGGCCAAACACATTTGGAATTACGCAAATGTGCAACTACTGTACATAGCGCTGTCAGTGCACGTTAGCGATGCACATAAACCGAACAGAAATCCAAGCACAGCTGTTCTGTATATTACATACATTATCAAAGCATGAGATGGAATTAATTTAATGTGCATCGAGCACAGAACCACTTTGAGAACACTATGACACTATCATTATTCTCATGTGTTTTCCGAGTATGTGTGATATTACAGATCAGTGCGGTGCACATACAATGCTTATAAACATCTATGGTTCTGTACTTCAGCGTGTGCTCCAAAGTGAAACAGTGATTATTCAGTGGTGAATTCTGAAGAGAGCATGACTGGTCAGGTGAGGTGAAAATGGACTTTGAAAGAGCTTGTGATTTGGTCTGTCATCTGTACACCCAGTCTATAATGAAAATTAATAACAATTCTCATCTTTACCTGGCTGGTAATTTCTGTTTGCTAGCTCACTAATATCACAAACATTTATGCTTAATAAACAGTGAGAGGCAGAAATCATGATCACAATTAAAATACGATTAACTTTGCAGCCCTACTGTATGGCGGTGTATGTTCTAGCAGAAGCAAGTTTTTGTACTTCCTCTGCAACAGCAGCGTAAGCAGATCTAGTCTGCAAAGATCACAAAGTTTAAGAAAAGGGTGGATTATGTGAATCAACCGAGGTTAATTACATTAATATCATTAATTACTTCGAGTTGTTATGACAGCAAACAACTGCTCAAGTTAAGCCTGAACTAATTTCACTCCAACTTACACATTTAAAATGGCTGTTTTCTTCATATGTAACGCTCGTATTGGTAGTTTTTTTTATAGAGACCAGAACTAGAAAACAGTTCAGCGGCAATTAGAATAATCATGGCACCACCTAGTGGATAGTCAGGAAAACTGTGGATATAAGAGGTTTAAAGGGGTCATGAAATACTCTTTATATATATATATATATATATATATATATATATATATATATATATATATATAATTTTATTATCTTCCCTGAGGTCCACTTATAGTGTTAGTAAAGGTTTTTTTGCACCAAAACAGCCATAATTTAGTAATGTATGATAATTTTCCACCCTGTCTTTGGCCCTCTGTCTGAAACACTCTGTTTTGGTCTTAGCATCTCCTTTAAACTTAAACGTAAATGCCCACTGTTATGATTGGCTAACATCATGCAGCCCCTCGATTACTCATCCATATATATTTGAAACTCAATCTGAAGAGAATGAACAAGCTCGCCAACACTATAAAACACATTTTCTGGGTTTACACATACTGCACATCCAACACATTGCATCTGAATACTTAAGCAAAGCAGCAACATAAACTATCAAACAGTCATAACATTTAAAATATTCATGAATGAAACTGTTTACTTGAGGATTTATGATCGGGTCCAATAGTGTTTTTAACTGGCCCCTCCTTCAATAACAATTCCTTTGCAAAGCTTGAATTGTATATGACATCATGTCATAATCGTATATTCCACAAGCAATCCACTCTGATATGAGCCAAAAAAACATACAATCCACGCTGGAATACGCACACGTGCATTATCATCATCCTACATTAATGCAAACATTGCCGGAAACGCATCAAAACAGTCAAAAGAAATCCATACACTAACAATAAAAAATAGCACAGATGGGCGCAATAACAGCAAGAGGTAGAGCAGCTGAATGAAACAGAATAGCGACTCCTTTTCAGAGTTGTAACTTGACACAGCATCTTTTAAAAGCAGTACGAAATGCATGACAACTATCAAAGACGTCAGTCTAGTGCATGTTTATATAAATATGCAAAAATAATTCCAAATAGTCCAGATGGGTCCCATTTGGTGTTCAGGAATAGTAAGCCACACTAGGCCTGTCTGTCCTGCTCTGTCTCTCTCTGTTTACTGTGCACCAGTGGGTGGGGTCAAGGGTGTGAATTTGCATGCTGTGGGGCGTGTAAATGCAAAATAGCAATGTCTCGTGACGTCATGAACACACATATTTCAAAACAAGATGTTTCAGTAGGGAGGTAACTATAAATGCTCTTTTTAGAATGGGGAGGAAGTTTTGTGGTCTGAAATTTACAGTATGTTTTTATAGTACAGTTACCTTTTACTCTATATGTCTTAATATCCAGGAAAATTGTATTCTCCATTTCATGACCCCTTTAATATATTACAACTGGTTTGGAGAATGACACTTAGCTTTACTCGAAGATCTTGCTGTGTGTTGTTAGGTGAGAGTGCATCCTTTAGGATATGTATTTAGGTTGTGAGGAAAGCTCTTGTATGGAGATTGTTTGGGTGTGTTTTGTGCAAATAACTAACTGCTAGGATGCACTCTTTCATTTAGAATACTCCAGATCAAAGTTAAGAAAAAATTTATGTGTGTACGCACCTGTGAATATGCGCCCGTTGAAATTTCTACACAAGTAAATACACAGCTTGCACACATATATTAGTGAATGTGACCCACTTTTACAGTCTGGCTGAATAAATTGTAATCTGGATTAACAGTGAGAAAAGTATCAGTATTATTCATCAAAACTGACCTGTATACAACTGGTGGTTCTCTCTGAATCTTTGAACTGGCTTCAATAACTTCTTTAGCCACCCGTCCACTGGAATCAAACCACAATCACAAAGTAGATTTTTTCACTGTGATTTTTTAAAAATTATGATTATTCATTTTGCAGCCGAAAAAGATAAAACACACAGCAGTGTGTTTTACCTTTTTCATCTGCAAAATTAAGCATGCTAAATGAAGAAGCATGGAACATGAAAATAATTTTTGCCATGTATGATGTAAGGTTAACGGGGTTACAGAATACATTTAACCAAATGATCTTACCTGTAGCGAAATCTGCTTCCCTTGAAAAATATACTGCTGCTGGACACGGTTTTTATCTGACTTGATTTTGTGCATCTTAAATCACAAAAATCAGAGAAAATTACTTACACACTATACAAAAATGTCTAAAAGACCAGAAATGTGTGTTTGTGTGTGTGTGTGTGTGTGTGTGTGTGTGTGCGCGCGTTTATGTTATGATCAGAATACAAGATTGAACATAAGAATAATTAATCACTTAATTATCAAGCTTATCTAATATTTACTGTCCCATTAATATACCCACATGGAATCTGTTCCTACAGAATTCCACAGAGAGATCCACAGAATTCTAACACATAATATTTAACATTATTTATTTATTTATCATTTCTTTTTTGTGCCACTAGTGTCATTCTGCTAGTGTCTAGTGTCATTCTCTGTTTTATTGGTCAAACTCACACCACTGGTTGAGTCAAAGTTGTGTCGGGCTGGTATAAGATGCTCAAACCAACAGAGCAATGTTTTGAAAGCACCACAGAGCCACAGTGTTAACACTTTTCAGGGAAATCAGCCTACAAGTGGCTAACTTATGGTTTTCTCTACATAATAAGCTGGGATAGGAGAAAGTATTTCAACATTTTAACAACAGAACTCCACAGATTTTCCCAAAAAACTGAAAATGTGAAAAAAGGGTGCAGATTCTGTGTGGGCCTACCCATGAGACAAGTTTGTCATTGCTGGGCTTGTGTGTGTAATGTTAATATGAAGAGAGGAATAATTGGCAATGTTCTTGTTTGACATGGGCAGATCTGCTGTCTGGCTGGCATTTCAGCTCTTAATTAAAGGGCTTTCATCAGAAATGTGAACCCACTCACACACAGTAACCAGAGACAGAGCAAGAGAGATAGAGGCAAAGAGAAGAGGTCATTCTTAGGATACAGTGTCACAGTGTGCTTTGTATATACTCATGACTTACTACTGATAGAATTAACAGGATACTAATCTTAGTGACATTTCTGATAGATTTAACTCTGTTTAGTGTGGAATGCACAAGTAAACATTTAAAATGATATTTAATTATAATGAAATTATATATTGCTTTATATAAACAGATTTCATTATATTTTATTTAGTATTTACTATTTATTTATTTGCGAACTAAGGTATTTTGCACTGATCTTCAGCCGTTTAATGTTCAAGACTTAAACATTTTGAATGTAAGAGGGTTGGCAAAACATGTACTGAAAGCGAAATTGTCATGGGTTATTCATATCTTTTATATTATTTAATGATTACATGTCATTTTGTAACAAAGCACACAGAAACTGAGTGATACTACCAGAAATTAATCAGTTTTCTAAATGGATACAGTAAGTATCATACAGTTGTGCTAAAAGTTTGCATACCCTGGCAGAAATTGTGAAATTTTGGATAGTGATCATATGAAGCCATTTATTATCACATAGTTGTTTGGCTCCTTTTTAAATCATAATGATAACAGAAATCACCCAAATTGCGGCTTTTTAAATTGCAATTAGTGTCTGTGTATAAATAGTCAATGAGTTTGTTAGCTATCACGTGGATGCACTGAGCAGGCTAGATACTGAACCATGGGGAGCGGAAAAGAACTGTCAAAAGACCTGCATAACAAGGTAATGGAAGTTTATAAAGATGGAAAAGGATATAAAAAGATATTCAAAGCCTTGAAAATGCCAGTCAGTACTGTTCAATCACTTATTAAGAAGTGGAAAATTCGGGGATCTCTTGATACCAAGCCAAGGTCAGGTAGACCAAGAAAGATTTCAGCCACAACTGCCAGAAGAATTGTTCGGGATACAAAGAAAAACCCATAGGTAACCTCAGGAGAAATACAGGCTGCTCTGGAAAAAGACAGTGTGGTTGTTTCAAGGAGCACAATACGACGATACTTGAAAAAAAATGAGCTGCATGGTCGAGTTGACAGAAAGAAGCCTTTACTGCGCCAATGCCACAAAAAAGCCCAGTTACGATATGCCCGACAACACCTTGACATGCCTCACAGCTTATGGCACACTGTAATTTGGAGTGACGAGACCAAAATAGAGCTTTATGGTCACAACCAAAAGCGCTATGTTTGGAGAGGGGTCAACAAGGCCTATAGTGAAAAGAATACCATCCCCACTGTGAAGCATGGTGGTGGCTCACTGATGTTTTGGAGGTGTGTGAGCTCTAAAGGCACGGGGAATCTTGTGAAAATTGATGGCAAGATGAATTCAGCATGTTATCAGAAAATACTGGCAGACAATTTGCATTCTTCTGCACGAAAGCTGCGCATGGGACGATCTTGGACTTTCCAGCACGACAATGACCCTAAGCACAAGGCCAAATTGACCCTCCAGTGGTTATAGCAGAAAAAGTTGAAGGTTCTGGAGTGGCCATCACAGCCTCCTGACCTTAATATCATCGAGCCACTCTGGGGAGATCTCAAACATGTGGTTCATGCAAGATGACCAAAGACTTTGCATGACCTGGAGGCATTTTGCCAAGACGAATGGGCAGCTATATAACCTGCAAGAATTTGGGGCCTCATAGACAACTATTACAAAAGACTGCACGCTGTCATTGATGCTAAAGGGGGCAATACACAGTATTAAGAACTAAGGGTATGCAGACTTTTGAACAGGGGTCATTTCAGTTTTTTCTTTGTTGCCATGTTTTGTTTTATGATTGTGCCATTCTGTTATAACCTACAGTTGAATATGAATCCCATAAGAAATAAAATAAATGTGTTTTGGCTGCTCACTCATGTTTTCTTTAAAAATGGTATATATATTACCAATTCTCCAAGGGTATGCAAACTTTTGAGCACAACTGCATATAAATTCCAAACTTACTGTGACAGGGTTAAAATAATGAGCTTAAGGGTTAGGGTGAGAAATAACTATTGGAGCTTTGAAAGGCTATACTGTAACTACATGTTTAATCAGCCACTGAAAAAACTATATTTGTTCAACGATAATCTGAATATTGGGAAACATCCCCCTTTTGTGGGACCCTAATGTCTATGGAGATTACGGCCCTGGTACTTTGGATATGAGGTGGGAAAATATTATTTCTTGAAAGTTCAGTACTAACCTTTTCAAATACAGAGAGAGAGAGAGAGAAAGAGAGAGAGAGAGAGAGAGATTAAAGCATGACTCTCACTTGTAAAATGCCTGATTTTCCACAGCACATTTCCACAGGTGTTTACAGGCTGCTGGTGTGGTGGTGTGGAATGTCAGAACCAGTTTCTTCTACAGAGAAACGAATAGAGAGGAAGGTTAATGGAAGTGTGGAATATTAGCAGAGTTACCAATAATTAGCTTAAGGGAATAGGGGTGTAAAGCAGGAAAGGACATAAAGAAGTTCCATAAACTACACAGAGATGGAATCTGAGCACAGTGTCATAAATAATGAGAGCTGAACAAAATGCTGACCCAAATCTGTGTGCATATTAGTGAGAGTGATGGCCGTTGAGTGAATTTGCAGGCAGCTGGGTGGCTTATGGGAATATGAGAGTGTGGAATCAATATAACATTATAAAAGCACAGTAAGCCAGCCAGTTAGCCAAAATGTACACAATGTACACAACACTGAGAAACCTTCTATTCACACTGAACATAGTGTAATATGTTTAACAAGGACATACAGTACATCAGTGTACTAAAACAATAAACCAAGAGAGGCTGTGTTTTACAGTGACTAGATCACAGAACATGGTGTGTTGTTATAAGCGCAACAAAATGATAACAGCTGTATAATAAAAGACCAAAATGCTACATACTATAATTAATTACTTATTTTAGTAATAATAATAATCACAATAAGCAATTCTTTCACCAAGTAACACAGTGGCATTCAGCTGTTTGCGGTAAGTTAGTTTCAATGCAGTGCACTGAGACAGTTTCTCCCTGAAACCCTCCTCCTCCCCAGCACCATATGGCTAGAACTGGTTCAACGGGTTTATGTGTATGTCTAATTGTACAGCAGCAGTATGTCCAACATGCTTGATTCATCAGAGCAAGAACTATCCATTTTTAAATTCTATATTTTTTTTATTAAGACTCATGTATATTTGGATGAAGTCATCAGAGTTATTGTACAATGTTGGGAAATTTAAAGCGTTTATTACGTTTTCGACTAGGTCGATATAAATGGGATTACCGGTACTCCATTTGACAAGACTGAGTCAGGGTTGAGATTACAGTGGGGTGAATGTGTAAAACCGGAGACGGAACTATGTGCCAGCCTGATCCAAGCAAATATATGTGCTGGATTATATGCTCAAGACTGATGCAGAGGTGAATATTTGTTAGGCCAATGTGACAGAAATATATATGGGGCCTGATAAAGAGCTGTGAACAACAGGACTGTCAAGAGAACGAGTTCCATTAACTCTGTGTGTCATGTAATCCGAGACAGCAATCAATAGATAGAGTTCTAAGCAGAACAGTGAATCCACACAGAAATCAATACAAACCACTTCCAGGCCGTTTACCATCAGACTGCTGCCCACTGCAATACTACTCAACACTAAAGTCACATCATTAAAACCAAGCAAAATGTCAAAGTAGTCCTAAATCTATGGTAAGAGAGTATTCTTTTATTATATTTGCCTTGTCAAGCTCAATAGTTCAACTCTGTCACGGGAAAAAACAAAGAGTTTTTTTTTTTTTTTTTTTCAAAAAAAATATTCTTGGTACATAGAGATGAACACAGGTATACAAGAATACTGACTTATGCACCATGATCTCTTGAGAAATCGACATGCTGCTTCCAAATGTTCATGCACCCTGAAATCAACCTCATTTAGCTACATAACTGAAAAGTGCCATCCCCATCAGACATTTTTGCATCAAATTAAACATATTCACCTTTCCCTCTGGCGTTACCTATAGCATGTTACGTGAACAGCCCCAGAGACACGGGTTCTTGTCCCATGGAAACCAGGAAGTAATCAAGAACACAAACAATGGTGAGCAAGACTCGGAGGATGCATTTTCCATGTAAGATTATATTTTTACTAGGGATGTGCAGGGATAGCCGATATTCAGTTACCCTTTCAACGGGCCACTATTCGAATACCAAAATCACTATATGGTTATTCTATACATGCAATACAGGTCTTCAACCTGACCCAAATTCGACAAGTTCCGACAGACCACCAGGTTTTACGGTTTGGGTCAGTTGTTCAAGTATAGGGTGAGTTAGGGGCTGTTCAAACATGTTTTTGTGTTCATCTGAGCTGTTTTTCTACATAATGTTAACACACACTGGATGATGTGTTTGACTGTTGCGCTGAATCTCAATGTTTTTTCTTTCGGCGTCTTGCCAGGATTGCTGCATTTTTAGACACCAAGTACAGTTAAAAAGAATTAAATTTTTTTTACAATATTTAGAGAAGTTCAATGCCATTTGATTTTAAACCATGACAATACTTGCGTTTGTTGCCTCACGGAAATGTGAACCTGCCTGGGCAGAGCGCATATACAGGCAGTGACAGTTTGATTATTTTTGTTTGACTTAAATGTGAGATTTTATTATTTGAAAATATATGTTTCCCTATCTGTCACTCACTCGACGTTGTGTCAATGTAGTGACACTAGGGGTCACTCTTGGGAGCCCGAAACACCTCTGGTCTTTGATAAAAGGCCAATGAAAATTGGCGAGTGGTATTTGCATACCACTCCCCCGGACATATGGGTATAAAAGGAGCTGGTATGCAACCACTCATTCAGATTTTCTCTTCGGAGCAGAACGGTCGATGCTCACTGAGCTGAATTCCCACGGCTGTTCATTCACATCTACTGGATCTGACAGCGCATTTCAGCGGCTTCTCCCCCCTCTGCACTGGTGCACTGCAGAGAACACCCCTGGGTGCTTCGGCAGAAATAAAAGAGTATATTTCTCTAAAAGAGCGGCACACACGGAACGTCTTTTTAAAGACGCGTCTTTTTAAAAATGCCTTTCCGTTTGTGTGTTATTCCTGGTTGCAGTCGTTATCTCTCGCCTTCTGACGGCCACGATCACTGCCTTTCATGTCTGGGTGCTGCCCACATGGAGACAGCATTCGTGGATGGGTCATGTACTCATTGTGAGAACATGTCCATGGCAACGATGCAGTCGCGGCTTGCCTTCGTAAGAAAGCAAGACACCCCAGAGGCTCCCCGCCTCGGTCCTTCTACCCACGGGTATGAGGACAGCGCGGCTAGCACTGGGGGCGATTTGGGGACTCCAATGGGACCACCTCCACCTGGTATCCCCCCACGGACCTCCCATTCTCCAGCATGCTCATCTGCCCCGATCGAGCTTCCGGATGAGTCAGCCGGCTCGTTTCACGGCGAGTTCGACCTCTTATTTGGAGCCCGCGAAGGTGATGAGCTCTCGAGCGCAGCATCGGAGAGCGGGCTCATCCAGTCAGATGCGGAAGCTTCAGCTGGGCTCCTCCCTTCGGGTGCGGTCGCCCAGTCACAGGCTGACGCGGAGATGACGGACATGCTTTCCTGGTTCAGCCGCGAGCATCGGGCTAGAGTGGAACCCTCCGCTCTCCCCTGAACCCTCGCGGCTCGATGATTGGTTCCTGGGCTCGCAGCGCCGCTCACAGCCACGCCCGCCCCAGTTCCTTTCTTCCCGGAAGTGCACGAGGACCTGACAAGGTCGTGGGAGGCACCTTTTACTGCCCGGTCCCAATCTTTCAGCTCCCCTGCCCTCACTACCCTCGATGGTATGGCGGCCAAGGGCTATTCTGCAATCCCCCCAGTGGATAAGGCGCTCGCGGTGCACCTATGCCCGCAGAGCGCCGCCACCTGGCGTGGGCGCCCAAAGCTCCCATCCAAGGCCTGTAGGTTTATGTCGTCCCTGACGGCCAAAGCCTACGGTGCCGCTGGACAAGCTGCCTCCGCCCTGCATGCCATGGCTCTCCTGCAAGTCCACAAGCCAAGGCGCTAAAGGAACTGCACGAGGGTTGTTCCACCCCGGGATTGATGCAGGAGCTGCGCTTGGTGACCGACCTCGCTCTCTGGGCAACGAAGGTCATGGCGCGGTCTCTTGGGTGGGCGATGTCCACCTCGGTGGTCCAGGAGCGTCCCCCTGCGGTTACTGCACCGGCTCCACTGCAGCCCACCCCTGCGGCCCAGCCCAGGCATGGAGCCCACCACAGGAAGCAGATGCCACCCGTCTCACAGTCGGCCACCACTCCATCCCCCAGTGGAGGGCCGGGAGGAGAATCTTTTGTTACCTTTGCATTTAATTGCGCCGCATGCCCAAGTGGCTGCGGTACCCAAGAGTTCAGCAAGAGTGGTTTCCTTGTTCCCTGGGTCACATACCCGGTGTGCACAGCCGTCATCACGACCACTATCCACCATTCCATTTTTGCAGGTTCGTCTTCCTGCCCCTGCGTGCTCAGCTGTGGCACAAATCTGCCCCCGATGTGACAGTCTCCACGGGTCACGAGGACAGGCTTCTTCCTACCCCATCCCAGGCTGTACCAGGGGTGGTCACAAGGAGCCAGGTAAGTGCTTCGATGTCCATAAACTCAGCACAGCCATGACACGGCGTGGCACCTCAGGCGCCGCCCCGCCGTGAGGCCCCACCCGCCGGTATGTCCAACAAGATTGTCCCTTTGATCCCTGTCGCCCGGAGATTGGACATGTGGCTTGCGCTTTCCAACCCATCGCAATGGCTGGTCCAGACCATCTGACTCGGCTACACGATTCAGTTTGCCAGGTATCCACTTCATCTTGGTGAAGAGCGAAAACGCCGCTGCCTTGCGCACGGAGATCACTACCCTCCTGCGGAAGGATGTGATAGAGCTGTCTCTCTGGTAGAGATGAAGAGGGGGTTTTACAGCCCCTACTTCATTGTACCAAAGAAAGGCGGTGGGTTGCAGCCAATCTTGGACCTGCGAGTATTGAACCGGGCTTTACACAGACTCCCGTTCAAGATGCTGATGCAAAAACGCATTCTAGCGAGCGTCCGGCATCAAGATTGGTTTGCGGCGGTAGACCTGAAGGATGCGTACTTTCATGTCTTGATTCTACCTCGACACAGACCCTTCCTGCGGTTTGCATTCGAGGGTTGGGCGTATCAGTACAAGGTCCTCCCTTTCGGCCTATCCTTGTCCCCTCGCATCTTCACGAAGGTCGCAGAGGCAGCCCTTGCCCCGCTAAGGGAAGTGGGCATTCGCATCCTCAACTATCTCGACAATTGGCTAATCCTAGCTCACTCTTGGTATGTGTTGTGTGCATACAGGGACCTAGTGCTCTCACACCTCAGCCGACTAGGGCTTCGGGTCAACTGGGAAAAGAGCAAGCTCCTCCTGGTTCAGAGCATCTCTTTTCTCGGCTTGGAGTTGGACTCAGTATCGTTGACTTGCGTAACCTCCGTTCCCTGATGGAGAGAATGAAATGTTGTGTCCCTCCTGCCACAACGCTGAACTACCTGCTGAAATGGCCGGGACCTTGTCTCGGCTCCTCAGCACAAAACCTGAATGAGTGGTTGCATACCAGCTCCTTTTATACCCGTATGTCCGGGGGAGTGGTATGCAAATACCACTCACCAATTTTCATTGGCCTTTTATCAAAGACCAGAGGTGTTTCCGGCTCCCAAGAGTGACCCCTAGTGTCACTACATCGACACAACGTCTCGTTCTCTCCATCAGGGAACGGAGGTTACACAAGTAACCAGGACGTTCCCTATCTGTCACTCAGTCGACGTTGTGTCGATGTAGTGACACTAGGGGTCCCTATACGAAACGCCGCAACTGGCTGAACTGTGATACGTGAACTGGCGGTGTGTGATGGGCAGACAACTGTGGAAACACTACTGGAAGTTAATGGTGCATGTCTTCATCTCAGAGGAGGTGAAAGGCACTATGTGCAAGCGATACACCCGGCTGGCTATCCCGGGCTTATCCGCTTGTATTGCGTGCCACTACCCGGGATGAAACCGGTTCTACCCGGAGGTTGTAGAACCTCACATAGGTGTTGCCCAGCCCGTTGCTCTGCAAATGTCTGTTAGAGAGGCACCCCTGGCCAGGTCCCAGGAGGCCGCTACACCCATGGTAGAATAAGCTCGTAGCCCTACCGGGGGCGGCACGTCCTGGGCATGATATGCCATAGCTATGGCGTCAATGAGCCAGTGGGCGATCTTCTGCTTGGAGACAGTGCTTCCTTTCTGCTGTGCACCAAAGACGACAAAGAGATGCTCAGAGATCCTAAAGCTCTGCGTGCGATCCAAATAGATGCGTAAAGCGCGCACCAGACACCGCAACAACAGGGCTGGGTCTGCCTCCTCCTGGGGCTGCGCTCGCAGGTTCACCACCTGGTCCCTAAAAGAGGTCGTGGGAACCATGGGCACATAGCCCGGTCGGGGTCTCAAGATCACGTGAGAGTATCTCGGACCAAACTCCAGGCACGTTTTGCTGTTTTAAAAGGCATATAGGCGCCTCGTAGAGGGGGCCCTAGCCTGAGTGATCGTGTCTACCACCGCATCCCATCCAGGGGCCAGACATGGAGATTCCAGAGCTCTAGTCGTGGGTGCCAGATGGTGCCCCGTCCCTGAGAAAGAAGGTCCTTCCTCAGGGGAATTAGCCGGGGGGGGGCTGTCGCGAGGAGCGTGAGGTCCGAGAACCACGTCTGGGTGGGCCAGTAGGGTGCTACCAGGATGACCTGCTCCTCGTCCTCCCTGACCTTGCACAGAGTCTGTGCAAGTAGGCTCACTGGGGGAAATGCATATTTGCGCAGGCCAGGGGGCCAGCTGTGTGCCAGCGCGTCTATGCTGAGAGGTGCCTCAGTCAGGGCATACCAAGGCGAGCAGTGGGAGGATTCTTGGGAGGCGAACAGGTCTACCTGTGCCTGTCCGAATCGACTCCAGATCAGCTGGACCACCTGAGGGTGGAGTCTCCACTCTCCCCTGAGGGTAACCTGCCGTGACAGCGCGTCCGCTGCAGTGTTGAGGTCATCCGGGATGTGAGTGGCTCACAGAGACTTGAGGTGCTGCTGACTCCAGAGGAGGAGATGGCGGGTGAGTTGTAACATACAACGAGAGTGCAAACCACCTTGGCGGTTGACATATGTGACGGAGCACCAGTGGAGAGAGTCAGCAGCTTCAAGTTCCTGGGTGTCCACATCACTGAGGAACTCACATGGTCCATCCACACTGAAGTCGTTGTGAAGAAGGCTCATCAGCGCCTCTTCTTCCTGAGACGGCTGAGGAAGTTTGGAATGAACCGCCACATCCTCACACGGTTCTACACCTGCACTGTGGAGAGCATCCTGACTGGCTGTATCTCCGCCTGGTACGGCAATAGCACCGCCCACAACCGCAAAGCACTGCAAAGGGTGGTGCGAACTGCCAAACACATCATCAGAGGTGAGCTTCCCTCCCTCCAGGAAATATATACAAGGCGGTGTGTGAAAAAAGCTCGGAGGATCATCAGAGACTCCAGCCACCCGAGCCATGGGCTGTTCTCACTGCTACCATCAGGTAGGCGGTATCGCAGCATCAGGACCCGCACCAGCCGACTCCATGACAGCTTCTTCCCCCAAGCAATCAGACTTCTGAACTCTTGATCTCCCACGATCAAAATACATCAGCCCTGCACTTTATTACTCTTTTATCTCACACCGGACTGTCATAAATTATATTAATGTTATTATATTATGTCTCTCTTAACAACTGACTATCAACCGACAGCCTGAATGTCAATACAGTACAATACTGTACATTCTATATATATATAATATATATATATATATATATATATATATATATATATATATATATATATATATATATATACTTTTTTATATATATATTTTAATTTTTCATTTTTATTGAATAATGTGTATCTATATAGTATCTATATAGTAAAAAACAAAAAAACAAAAACAGCATATTGTATACTGTACAGTGTATGTTATTATTTGTATATTGTTGAGTGTAATTATGTGTATAACAGATGTTTAAATTGTGTTGTGTTAATTTGATGTTTTAAGTTGTGTAATTATGTATAACAGATGCTTAAATTGTGTTGTGTTAATGTGATGTTTTAAGTTGAGTGTAATTATGTATAACAGATGTTTAAATTGTGCTGTGTTAATTTGATGTTATTGTAAATTGGTATATGTCTCATCACTGTCACGACTGCTATGTTGATCGGAACTGCACCCAAGAATTTCACACACCATTGCACTTGTGTATATGGCTGTGTGACAATAAAGTGATTTGATTTGATTTGATTTGATATGCTACCGTTGCCGTGTTGTCTGTCCGAACTAACACATGCTTGCCCTGGATCAACGGCCAGAACCTCTGCAGGGCGAGCAAAATTGCCAGCTATTCGAGGCAGTTGATGTGCCAATGCAGCCGCGGGTCCGTCCACAAGGCGGCGGGTATGTAATTTGGGTAAAAGTAATCCAAAAATAATCAGATCAAATTATCTAAAAAATATAATCCAAGAGATTACTTTAGTGATTGCAATTTTAGTCATGTAATCTGTAATCATTAGCAGAATGCAAATTAAGTAATCTATCCAGTACTGGCAATCTTGTTCCAAAGCAGCTTTACAGAGAATAGCTAGACAGATACAACAGAAGTACACGCTATCCTTAAACGTATGTATACTGCAAGACAGGAGAGATGAACACTTACACCCCGTTTACACCTGATATTAAGATGTGTTTCGGGTGAGCCAATCACATGAGGTCAGTGCTAAATACAGGTCTAAACGGGGTCTAAAACGTTTTGTGATCGGATCACAAAAACCACATATGAATGTGGTCAAAAAACGCATGTAACTACAACACATTTGATGTGTAAACGCTAATCTATCCTGTTTGCGTCTCGGCAGCAGCGGAGCATCTCCCCTCACCTGTCAATCAACCACTGTGCTAAATCAAGAGTTTAAACTTTGATGGTTACGAGCGGCTTTAAAAGAAAATAACCATCCGATCTGGAAAATTTAAAAAGCTACACAAGCATAAGAACTTCTCTAATCTTCTTCAGTGTGTTTGAAATCAACTTGCAGGAACACTTATGAGAAGCATTAACATCTGAAGCTCCTTTAATACAGGCAATCCACTAAAATAATAGACAATTCTGCTCTAAATGTTGCTTTTGTGCTTAGATAAAATTTCAGAAGCATCTGGGAGAAATAGCGCACCGTTTTTGTTTCACGTTTTCTTTGTCTTTTCCGACTTTGTTGTGGTTTATTATCATGCAGTAACACACTGTGATGAGGAGGAGGGTGTGGCCGGGCCGTGATGGAGCATGGCTGGCGCTGAATCAGCTGATCAGTGGGAGAGTGAGATAAGGGGCGGCCGGAGACACTGGTTGAAGAGAGAGAGACGCACGCGGCCGCGTTGCATGTTTGTTTATGTTGGTTTTAAGTTAATTTATATCACTAAACTTTATGTTGACTGTTCAGCCGGTTACCGCCTCCTCCTTGCCATCCTTGAACTGTTACAGTGGTGCCGAAACCCGGGAGGGAGGAGGGATGCTCTATCGCGGAGTCTTCACCGCTGCCATCTGCTAGGGGAGCAGCCGCGGCCATCTGCCTGGGGATGGAGGGGTCGCTGCCGGCCGCCGAGAGCCAGAGGAACTGCGGCCGTCTGCCGAGAAGGGGAGGAGGGATTCCATCCGCCAGGGGCCAGAGGACTCGCTGCCGTCTGCCAGAGGGCGGAGGAGCGGTTGAGAACTGGGCGACAGCGCGTCCGGGAGCCGGCAGGCACTTTCTTCTCTCTCTCTCCTCTCTCTCTGTGTCTCCGCTCACCCTTTCCCTCTCCCCACGCCTCCCCTCGTCTCTCCCCCCAGATTCACAAGAGGCAGGGTGGATCCCCGGCTGATAGAACGACCGGAAGGACTGCGTCTTCCCCCCCCAGAGATGGGGGGAATTAGTCAGACCGGTGGCGCCCCGGCCTGAACTGGGCAGGGGAAGAGTGTGACAAGGAGCAGGGCGTGGTCAGGCCATGATGGAGCATGGCCAGCGCTCAATCAGCTGATCAGCGGGAGAGCGAGATTAGGGGCAGCCGGAGATGCCGGTTCGAGAGAGAGAGACACACGTGGCCGCGTTGCATGTTTGTTTATGTTGGTTTTAAATTAATTTATATCATTAAACTTTACATTGACTGTTCAGCCAGTTCCTGCCTCCTCCTTTCTCATCCTTGAACTGTTACACACACTGACATAGTGATTGATGTATGTCGTCATGAAACAGAGTCCCACCCCTCCAAATCAGAACACAAGTGGTCACAGTAGACACATTAAAATGACCAGGTGTGAACAGTGATGTGTCTCGCCTGACAACTTGTGATCGGATCACCCGAGACGCATCATAATACCAGGTGGAAACTGGGTCTTAGAAAAGTTTCAGGAGATTTTTTTTTTATTTACCTCTTATTTAATTCTGAAAGCTAATCCCCGGGTCACAGTTTGAAAACCCCTTAAGTAGAAAATGTGCTTCATGTGATATCTAATAAAATAACTGACTTTTATTCAATTAAAAAATGTCAATTTTAGACTAAATTTACCTGACAAATTAATGTACACTGACGAAAGAAAATGTTATGGGTTAAATGAATTAGAAATTAGGTAACAATTGTAGGTTATCAGAGTATGGTAAGAGAATGAGTGAATGAGAAAGGAATGGTAATCTTGGGGCGAGTATCCTGCAGTAAACGAACCCTGAATACAAGATGCGGGTGATGCTTGACGGAGTATTTTCTTTTATTAAAAAAAAACTAGTTATTGTCATTTTCTGAAGAAGTATGTGTCATGCTCCACCACAATACTAGGATGTTGTGACTTGTTGCTAGGGAGTTGCTATTTGCTTGCTTGGGTGCACTGGGTGGTTGCTGGGGTGTTGCCATATAGTTTCTTGTCCACCCCAAGTCTCTATAGCCACTTTTCCACCATTGGGCCGAACATTTCTCATCGCAAAACCGTACCATTCCGTGCCGATCCAGGCCAGCTGGCATGATTAAGGTTTCTTTTTCCTCTGTGGTACATAACAGATCCATCTTTTGGCAATACCATGAGAGGTAAACACTGGAGAGAGGGCAGCATCCTCTGGAGGATGATTGCATATTCCAGTTTTATCATCATTTGCTGAGGGCTTGTGTTTGCCACAAGGGAACATGCAGAGAGGTAAAAGCTCCAAGACTGGCTGAAAAGGATATTTATTGACAAAATATTATATGAAAATAGTATATGAAAATATATAGATGTATTTGGAGTTTAAATGAGCTAGTAATCTACGTCCCTGACGAAAAAGGCGTATAGTAAAATAAATGTAGTGTACAATACTAGTTAAACCATCATAATAAAATCATGAAGTTACACTAAACGAGTCGCCACGTACTAAAGACATTCTACCAGCACGCTTGAGAACGGTTGAGTATGGTTAGCTAACCATGCCGAGAATTCCGTGCCGAGAACGGTTTATAATTGTGCCATGCCGAACTGTGCTCAAGTGAAAATGCTACTATAACCGTTCCATACCGAGCTCAGAAATGTTTGGCTCGATGGTGGAAAAACAGCTTATGATATTCTCGTCTCTGTAAACTATGTATGGGATTAATTTATAACTTGTCTGGCAGCAAAAACAGCAAGTCTGATCACTTAAAAAAGTAATCACACACCTCTCCTCAACAAGCCATATGATTTGAGGTATCATTCGTCATCCAGAGCACAAATGGTATGTGACATGTTACGCAGCAAAATATAATACTTCTGGGTTTTTAAATAATCTTAACCCTAAGAATGAGCAAAAATAATAGTGATGCTTGCCTAAGCAAACACCACTATTGAAGAAATCACTGTGTGAGATTTTAGGAGGGGAACAGGTCAGCTATTGCTCAAACTCTCAGTAAAGCACAATTCTGTGAAGAACCATGTGTATCACAAACAGATGAGTGCTTGTGTATGAAACACAAGTCCGGTATAAGCACACACTCGCATGTTCTGTTCTAGTGTGTGTGAACATGCAGAAGGGATGTATTTGAGAACAGAACACAATGATCCTCCCTGTACACATATACAGTATCAACCCAGAAACTGCAAGGATGGTGACCCAAACATACGATAGTGTAGTTACAGAATTAACAATTAATTAACACACACATACAGGTCTACACATCAAAGAACACTTTAGTCTCATGCCCATCATAAGATGTACAAAATTTCATAAGCAGCCCTCGCAAAATTTAGGATAGCATACCTAAAACTGAAAATGATGTCATCATTTATTCACCCTCGTGTCATTCCAAATCCGTTTGATTTTCTTTCTTTCGTGTATCTTTGGCAGAAGTATTTTTTTCAATGTAAATTCTATTAATTAAAATAAATGATTACCAATATCAAGGGAAATAATTAATTATATTATGATTCATATTTATATATTGTATATTTATTGCTAATATCAATGGAAATCATTAATTAGATTATAATTATATATTATATATTATATGAAAATGATTATTATAATTAGTTTATTATAATTTTTGTCATAATTCTGCAGCCCTAATAGACAGTGCTGTACGTTGCTCATGAAATTCTTATGAATACTCAATGTTGGGCACTACAACTAAAGTCTGATTCAAATCAGGGCAGATATATAGGTCTTAAACTGATAATAATAATAATTCATGAGATATAATATAATGGCCATGGTGTATGTTTACTCACCAGCAATGGAAGTGCACACAGAGAAAAGACAGAAGCACATGTAAAACTAAATTTAAAGTGGGAGACACAAACAGAATGACAAGCACAAGCAGCTGAATTTATCTGTACTGACAGAATAATAATAATCTGAGATCTGAATGAAGATGGGTAGGTGAACGTCCTGGTTACTTGCGTATCCTCCGTTCCCTGATGGAGGGAATGAGACGTTGTGTCGATGTAGTGACACTAGGGGTCACTCTTGGGAGCCCGAGTCACCTCTGGTCTTTGATAAAAGGCCAATGAAAATTGGCGAGTGGTATTTGCATGCCACTCCCCCGGACATACGGGTATAAAAGGAGCTGGTATGCAACCACTCATTCAGGTTTTATGCTGAGGAGCCGAGACAAGGTCCGGACATTTCAGCGGGTAGTTCAGCATTGTGGCAGGAGGGACACAATGTCTCGTTCCCTCCATCAGGGAACGGAGGTTACACAAGTAACCAGGACGTTCCCTATCTGTCACTCACTCGACATTGTGTCGATGTAGTGACACTAGGGGTCCCTATACGAAACGCCACAACTGGCTGAAATGTGTTACGTGAACTGGCGGTATGTGACGGGCAGACCACTGTGTGCCTCGTAGCCAGCACACCAGGTCGACACGTAACCTCCCCCAACATAGTTATGAGTGTCGAACGGCCCTTTGGGGACAAGTCGACTACCCAAAAGATAGAGACAGGCTAACCCAGTCGTGGCCTCTTTTCCCCTTCTTTTTTTCCACTCCCTAAAAAAGAAAAGGGATTATCCGACTGGGCCCCCGAGACCACACCTCGCCCAAAGAGAGGGGGGGATATTTAAGTGGAAAAATACGTCACATGGTCTTGCCGACCATGTGGAGAGTCTCAAGGTAGATCCTACCCAACGGGGGAGGAGTTACTACAAACATGGATACTGTGGCAGAGGGGCTCTGCCCAAGGAAGACGCAGTTTGCCAACAGGGAAACGAATTAGTGGAAGATATACATCCCATGGGGTTACCTTACAGGGAACCGCCACATGCGGTGCACCTACCCCAGGCTTTTAGTTAGCACATGTACTGGGACAGCAGTGAGTCTCTCTGAAAGCTCGACTACCACAGGGCTCGGAGGAAGTCAACCAGGGAACATAGTTTGTGAACACTACTGGGAATTAATGGCGCATGTCTTCAGCTCAGAGGAGGTGAAAGGCGCTAGGTACAAACGATACACCCGGCCGGCTATCCCGGGCTTATCCGCTTGTATTTCGTGCCACTACCTTCCACCCGGAGGTTGTAGAACCTTGCGAAGGTGTTGGGTGTTGCCCAGCCCGCTGCTCTGTAAATGTCTGTTAGAGAGGCACCCCTGGCCAGGGCCCAGGAGGCCGCTACACCCCTGGTAGAATGGGCTCATAGCCCTACCAGGGGCAGCACGTCCTGGGCGTGATATGCCATAGCTATTGCGTCAATGAGACAGTGGCCGATCCTCTGCTTGGAGACAGCGCTTCCTTTCCGCTGTGTACCAAAGCAGACAAAGAGCTGCTCGGAGATCCTAAAGCTCTGCGTACGATCCAAATAGATGCGTAAAGTGCGCACCGGACACAGCAACGCAGGGCTGAGTCTGCTTCCTCCTGGGGCAGCGCTCGCAGGTTCACCACCTGATCCCTAAAAGGGGTCATGGGAACCTTGGGCACATAGCCGGTCAGGGTCTCAGGATCACGTGAGAGTAGCCCGGACAAAACTCCAGGCACGTTTCGCTGACAGAGAATGCTTGCAGGTCTCCTACCCTCTTGATGGAAGTGAGCACAGTCAAGAGGGCAATCTTCAAGGAGAGTGCCTTAAGCTCAGCTGACTGCAAAGGCTCAAAGGGGGCTCTCTGTAGACTCTGAAGAACTACAGAGAGGTCCCATGAGGGAACGAGGCACGGTTTGGAGGGATTCAGCCTCCTAGCTCCTCTCAGGAACCTGATGATCAGGTCGTGCTTCCCTAAGGACTTACTGTCGACTGTGTCATTGTGTGCTGCTATGGCGGCAACGTACACCTTCAAGGTGGAAGGGGACAGCCTCCCTTCCAACCTCTCCTGCAGGAAGGAAAGCACTGATCCGACTGCGCATCTCTGGGGGTCTTCCCGACGGGAAGAAGATGCCACTTAAAGGCATACAGGTGCCTCGTAGAGGGGGCCCTAGCTTGAGTGATCGTGTCTACCACCGCGGGAGGTAGACTGCTTAGGTCTTCTGCATCCCGTCCACGGGCCAGACATGGAGATTCCAGAGGTCTGGTCGCGGGTGACAGATGGTGCCCCATCCCTGAGAAAGAAGGTCCTTCTTCAGGGGAATTTGCCGGGAGGGGCTGTCGTGAGGAACGTGAGGTCCGAGAACAACGTCTGGGTGGGCCAGTAGGGTGCTACCAGGACGACCTGCTCCTCGTCTTCCCTGACCTTGTACAGAGTCTGTGCAAGTAGGCACACTGGGGGAAACACATATTTGCGCTGGCCAGGGGCCAGCTGTGTGCCAGCGCGTCTATGCCGAGGGGTGCCTCGGTCAGGGCGTACCAGAGCGGGCAGTGGGAGGATTCTTGGGAGGCAAACAGGTCCATCTGTGCCTGCCCGAATCGACACCAAATCTGCTGGACCACCTGAGGGTTAGGGTTAAGGTTACCTGAGTGTGGAACCTCCACTCTCCCCTGAGGGTAACCTACCGTCACAGCACGTCCACTGTAGTGTTGAGGTTGCCCGGGATGTGAGTGGCTCACAGGACTTGAAGTGCTGCTGGCTCCAGAGGAGGAGATGGTGGGTGAGTTGTGACATACAACGAGAGCGCAGACCATCTTGGAGGTTGACATATGCTACCGTTGCTGTGTTGTCTGTCCAAACTAACAAGTGCTTGCCCTGGAACAACAGCCGAAACCTCCGCAGGGTGAGCAGAATTGCCAACAACTCGAGGCAGTTGATGTGCCAATGCAGTCGCGGGCCCATCCACAAGCCGGTGGCTGCATGCCCATTGCAAACAGCGCCCCAGCCCGTTGAACATCTGCCCGTAGAAACGAGAGGTTGGTCCAAGGGCTGAAAAGACGGTGACACACCGGCGTGATGCCCACGTGATGTGTCCCGTGGTGCCATGCCCATCTCAGGACTGGAGTCTGAAGCCAGTGCTGAAGTGGTCTCATATGCATCAACCCGAGCAGGGTGGCCTCCGCTGAGGATGCCATATGCCCCTGGAGCCTCTGAAAAAGTTTCAGTGGAACCGCTGTTTTCTGTTTGAATGCCTTCAAACAGGCCAGCACCGACTGGGCGTGCTCGTTCGTGAGGCACGCTGTCAAAGAGACTGAGTCCAACTCCAAATCAAGGAAAGAGATGCTCTTTTCCCAGTTGACCCGAAGCTGTAGTCGGCTGAGGTGTGAGAGCACCAAGTCCCTGTGTGCGCCAACATGTCCCAATAGTGAGCTAGGATTAGCCAGTCATCGAGATAGTTAAGAATGTGAATGCCCACTTCCCTTAACGGGGCAAGGGCTGCCTCTGCGACCTTCGTGAAGATGCAAGGGGACAAGAACAGGCTGAAAGGGAGGACCTTGTACTGATACTCCTGACCCTCGAATGCAAACCGCAGGAAGGGTCTGTGTCGAGGTAGAATCAAGACGTGGAAGTACGCGTCCTTCAGATCTACCACCGCGAACCAATCTTGACGCCGGACACTCGCCAGAATGCGTTTTTGCGTCAGCATCTTGAACGGAAGTCTGTGTAAAGCCCGGTTCAGTACTCGCAGGTCCAAGATTGGCCGAAACCCACCACGTTTTTCGGTATGATGAAGTAGGGGCTGTAAAACCCCTTCTTCATCTCGGCAGGAGGGACAGGTTCTATCACGCCCTTCCGTAGGAGGGCAGCGATCTCCGCGCGCAAGGTAACAGCGTTTTCGTCCTTCACCAAGGTGAAGTTGATACCGCTGAACCTGGGCGGGCGCCTGGCGAACTGAATGGCGTAGCCGAGTCAGACGGTACGGACCAGCCATAGCGGCGGATTGGAAAGCGCAAGCCACACATCCAAGTTCCGCGCAAGGGGGACCAAGGGGACAATGTCGTCGGACGTACCGGCAGGTGGGGCCTCGCGGCAGGGTGGAGCTCGAGGTGCCACACCACGTCGTGGCCGTGCTGAGTCTAGGGACATCGAAGCACATACCTGGCTCCTTGTGACCACCCCCGTAACAGCCTGGGATGGGGGAGGAAGAGGCCTGTCCTCATAACCCGTGGAGACTGTCACATCGGGGGCGGATGTGTGCCACAGCTGGGTGCTCAGGGGCAGGTAGACCACCGCTGGAGTGCCAATCCTGCAAGGGAAAACCCGTGGACGGTAGTCATGATGACAACCGTGCACACTGGCTATGTGACCCAGGGAAGAAGGAAACCGGTCTTTTGCTGAACTGTTGGGTACTGCAGCCACTTGGGCATGTGGCGAAATCAAACAAAAAGACAACAAAAGATTCTCCACCCGGCCCTCCACCGGGAGATGGAGTGGTCTTCTTACCAGCTCCAGACGAGTGGGTTTCTTTGACCCTGGGTCGCCCGTCTCAGGGGCGCTTTGATGACCTCCTTGGATTCTTAGCGGCCGACTGCTCCACGCCAGGGCCGGGCCAAAGGGCCGGAGCCGGTGCAGTCACCGCAGGGGGACGCCCTTGGCGACGAGCAGATGGGGTGCGGGATCTTGAGCCATGCCGGGGCAGGATATGACAGATAGCCTCCGTCTGCTGCTTCACCGTCGAGAACTGCTGGGCAAAGACCTCGACGGAGTCGCCAAATAGGGCAGCCTGGGAAATGGGGGCAGCAAGGAACCGTGTCTTGTCGGCCTCACCCATCACGACCAGGTTGAGCCAAAGGTGGTGCTCCTGGACCACTAATGTGGACATTGTCCTGCACGAGAGACCGCGCCGTGACCTCCGTCACTCGGAGAGCGAGGTCGGTCGCCGAGCGCAGTTCCTGTATCAGATCTGGGGCAGAACTACCCTTGTGCAGTTCTTTTAGCGCCTTGGCTTGGTGGACCTGCAGGAGAGCCATGGCATGCAGGGCAGAGGTGTCTTGTACAGCAGCGCTGTAGGCTTCAGCCGTCAGGGACGATGTGAACCTACAGGGCTTGGACGGGAGCTTTGGGCTTCCGTGCCAGGTGGTGGCGCTCTGCGGGAATAGGTGCACTGTGAGCTCCTTATCCACCGGGGGAATCGCTGTATAGCCCCTGGCCGCCCCGCCATCGAGGGTAGTGAGGGCGGGGGAACTGAGGAATCGGAACCGGGCAGTAAAAGGTTCCCCACGCGATTTCATCAGCTCCCCGTGCACTTCCGGGAAGAAAGGCACTGGAGCGGGGCGTGGCTGCTTTGAGCGGCGGTACGAGCCCAGGAACCAATCATCGAGCCTCGAGGGTTCAGGGGCAATCGTCCCTGAAGGGGGGAGCCCAGCTGAGATTTCTGCGTCTGACTGGACAAGTCTGCTCTCCGATGCCGTGCTCGAGAGCTCATCATCTTCGCGGGCTCCGAACAAGAGGCCAGACTCATCCGGAAGCCCGACTGGGGCAGAGACGAGTGTGCTGGGGAATGGGAGGTCTGCGGGGGATACCCGGCGGAGGTGATCCCATTGGGGTCCCCAAATTGCTTTCTTACGAAAGCAAGGCGCGACCGCAATGTTGCCATGGTCATGTTCTCGCAGTGAGAACATGAACCATCCACGAACGCTGCCTCCGTGTGGGTCGCGCCCAGACACGAAAGACAGCGATCATGACCATCCGAAGTTGAGAGATAACGACCGCAACCAGGAATAACACACAAACGGAAAGGCATCTTTAAAAAGACGCGTCTTTAAAAAGACGTTCCGTGTGTGCCGCTCTTTTAGAGAAATATACTCTTTTAGAGAAATAAACTTTCAGAAAATATACTCTCTTTTCTCTGCCGAAGCGTCCAGGGGCGTTCTCTACAGTGCACCAGTGCAGAGGAGGGAGAAGCCGCTGAAATGCGCCATCAGATCCAGCAGAGGTGAATGAACAGTAGAAATTCAGCTCAATGAGCATGACCGTTCGGCTCCGAAGAGAAAATCTGAATGAGTGGTTGCATACCAGCTCCTTTTATACCCGTATGTCCGGGGGAGTTGCATGCAAATACCACTCGCCAATTTTCATTGGCCTTTTATCAAAGACCAGAGGTGTCTCGGGCTCCCAAGAGTGACCCCTAGTGTCACTACATCGACACAACGTCGAGTGGGTGACAGATAATTGTATAACAGATAATAAAAAATACCGTTTAATTGGTTTTCCTGTGTATAAATAATTTAAATTAGTATTTAGCTATATATTCAAAGGAATAGTTCACCTAAAAATGTAAATTCTCTCATCATTTATTCACCCTCATGCCATCCCAGATGTGTATGACTTTCTTTCATCTGCAGAACACAAATAAAGATTTGTAGAAGAATTTTTCAGCTCTGTAGGTCCTCACAATGCAAGTGGACAGAACTTTGAAGCTCCATAAAGCACATAAAGGCAGCATTAAACCATACAACTCCAGTGGTTTAATCCATTTCTTCTGAAGTAATATGACAGGTGTGGGTGAAAAATAGATCAATATTTAAGTAATGTTTTACTATAAATTACTTTACTTCCACATTCCTGTTTTGTTTTTTGGCGATTGGCATTCTGCGTGAATATCGCCACCAACTGGTCTGGGCTGGGCAAAGGTGGAGATTTATGGTGAAAAAGGACTTAAATATTGATCTGTTTCTCACCCACACCTATCATATCGCTTCAGAAGACATGGATTTAACCACTGGAGTTGTATGGATTATTTTTATGCTGCCTTTACATGCTTTTGGGACCTTCAGAGTTCTGGCCACTTTTCACTTGTATTGCATGAACCTACAGAGCTGAAATATTCTTATAAAAATCCTTGTTTGTGTTCTGCAGAATGGCGCAGAGAAATACAGCAAATAAACTTTATTTGACTTAAAATGAATAACACAAACCAACGCGTTTCAGCACGTAGGCCTTCATCAGGGAAATTCTTCTAAAAATCTTAATTTGAGTTCTGCAGAAGAAAGAAAGACTTACACATCTGTGGTGGCAAGAGGGTGAGTAAATGATGAGAGAATTTTCATTTTTGGGTGGACTATCACTTAATGGAATAAAGAATAAAGACATGAGAATGCTCATTAATACAGAGGACAAGATTAACTTGAGGTGAATATATCGGGCACACATGAGTTTACCAAGGGTCTTACAAGAATTAAAACACAAAGAGTACACAAAGTTAGACTTGTGCGATAACGTAAGATTATGTAAAAACATCCTTATGATGTAATGTACAACATCTAATGGTTTTAAGCCAGGTGTTATATCAGTGGTAAATGCACTATGGATCACATGAGAGTGTTGCATATGATTACCATGAATAAGAGCTTCAAATCAGATATAAACAGAACAGCTTAACAGAAAAGCCATCTTACCTCTCTTTGTACTCCAATCACATAGAACGTTTTCCCTTCAAACTTAAATTTGCTGACATCTGCCCTGCAGGAATGTCACATTTCAACAGTCATTCAAAATGATCAAAGATTATTACATTACGTCATAAATCCATTACATTATTTTGAAAAATATTCAAGAGTTTATTTTAGACACTAAGTGGCAATCTTGTTTTAGATTTGCCTGCCTTTAAATGTCATGTAAAACAAATGAACTGTGATTGGTTACTTTGCATGTCAATCAAACAGTTCTTGGCCAGAAAATGTGCATTAGACTTTATGCCAAATGTCAAAAGTTTGGCTACATGTGATTGAGTAGGGTGAGGTAGATGTGGTGAGTGAGACTGAGAAAAAACGAAGCTAATGACAAGAAATTTCTTAGAGTTACCATTTTAAAAGGTGAATCCGCTTATTTCCCTGGAAAACCACAAACCCTCTTGCAGTGAATCCCAGGAAGGCTGTGGATCCTGTGAAATCCTATAAGGAATTACAGTGAAGATCAGAACCATGATGACTTAGCTGGTCATAGCTATAGAGTTGAGTTGAGTTGAATGAGGAATTTTAATGGTGATGTGTGTAATTTTTTCAATATTAAAATACTTTCTCCTATCCCAGTTTAATTTGCAGAGACAACTATAAATAAGCCATTTGTAGGCTGATTTTCCCCAAAAAATAAACAGCAAAATAGACCTTTTTTTCAGTAAACTCCTCATTATTCAGAGCATAGATGGTGTTCAAATATCTAAGCAGAGATTTTATATTGAGGGAAATGCTTTGAGAATATTTGAGTGATGTTTCAGTATGAGAACACTTTATTTCTAAAACTACTTTATAATTAACCTCCATTTCACTGCACTGGTTTCTACCAAAAAAAGAGTCAACTAAACCACGATAAAACAAAATCATATTGGGCAGGAGAGGCTATAATGTTCATTGCAAACATTTCAAGGTTAAAGCAACGTGTCAGAACTACTGTTTATAGTATCTATTACTAGTCCAACACATATGACATTTGCACCTTGCATGGATGTGGGTCGACTCCATACGTATCCAATGTGTGAGCCCTCTGAAGTAGGTTTAATTCTGCAAGTGCAGGACACTGTCCCCTACAGAAATAGACAAGGTCTTACAATATAAAAGCTCAGTTTTGAGGGCAAAAACTGATTATGTTGATAATATACAGTATATATATATATATATATACACCTCAGCTCATTCTGGTGGATCTCCATGATCTTGCGTTCCAGTTTGAGGGACTGTTTGGGGAAGAGCTTGAAGTCGTTGATGTAGTCTGCAGGATGTTCCTCAGGATCATAATCACCAAGCTCAGCTAGAACAAGACAGACACTCTTAATTGTTCACTTAATTCTGTTCAGAAGACTTGAAATATAGCCCACAAGTTCAGCCTGACCTCATGAACATTATGTATCTGTGGCAACATTTTTGCAAAACATCTTTTTACACGTTTCACTGCAGTTTCCCAGTGAAATGTCCAGCGGGGTGCGCCAAAAGCAAGTGAAATCTTGTCATAATCAGAACAAGGATTTTAAGGTGAGTCTTAGATAAAGGTATTAAAACGTACCTCCCTAACCTAAAATGTTACCCTAAACCTAACCAACAGTGATCTAAAATCAAATGAGAGTTAGACACAAAACAGACATCCTTACCCTCAACCAACCCCTAAACCTAAACGATAATGTCCCAAAAGCAAATGCAACATGAAAAGTAAATTTTCTGAAGCAATCACGTCATTTTACCCACTTCACTTTTATAAAACTTTCGTCTCATGTGTCAGTTTACGTGTTTGCCTGGGCTCGAATCGCAGATTTCCAAAAGCAGAGTCCAAAGTCCAAAGCTTTATCAGGTAGGCTACTGCGCAAGCTTATCACGTTGGAATAAGTGTGTAAATGTAGGTGGGTCTGTAATGAGAGCGTAAAAATGTATCAACCTTATGTTTCTTTTGAGAGCAGGGAACATTTTGTGAGACATTTAGAAATATTAATTATGACAATTCATTTTTTTTAAAGCCTCAAGTAAAAAATGTCTCAGGAACACTGCATTCCCAATAGTGTGGGTCTGCTTTCAAAGAATACTCAAATAAGGTTGTGGTACTTCACAAAATGTAACGAAAAATGTGATTGCTTGTAAAAGCCATCTCAAAAAAAGGTTGTAATCTCACCCTGTACTATACAGGCTCCAAGATACGAAGCATCAGCAAATGGACATAACATCCTGCCATGGTAAATGTCTCTCTTCAGCTGTAGATACAACAGGTACCTGACCAGGAAGACAGATAGAGAGAGAAACAACAATGAAGGGTACATTTTAAAACCCATTTTTTGTGAAGTTGTTCACATGACCTTTTAAATATGGCCCATATCAGACAATGGTTTAAAAAAGCAACACTCCTAAACGGACTAATTTACATATGTAAAATACCAAACCCTCCGATGTTAATAATAGCATCAGCAAATTTCATAATATAATTTACTACGATATAATATTTTTTTGTTATTATATGAAATATACAACTTTGGACTTTAGGTTTAAACAATTAAAAAGAATGTTTAAACATTCTTAAACATAGAATTAACATTTAATTAATTTTCATTTGAACTTCTATTGTCACTGTTCAAAGCAGGTGTTGCAACAAAGTAAACAAACATATATGGGTACAACGGGGCTAAAGGCTCACCCTAAGGAAAATTAGCTTTTTTCTGGTCACAAAGTGTCTCAAGATACAAGAAATACATTTATTTTTATTGAATACTGATGAAGCAACAAATAATTTGTGTGAAAAGAAATAACAACAGAAGATTGTTTTGAATAAAATTATTTTCTTTTTTTAAATGGTGGCGAGGGAGCCTTTTACCACACACCTGGGGCAATAGTTATAGGGCACAATTTGTCAACTTATGTAAATATTTTTGAGACTTCAAGAAGCTTTTTTGAGTAACAAATTAAAATAATATTTATTCAAAATAACCACTACAAAAAAGGGTGCATAATTTCTTGTTCATTTCAATCTCATTTGAATTTCCATAACATCTAAAGTATTCTATAAACAAATGAATCGCCATTGTGATTGGATCAGTAAATGTGAGCCCACTTTTAACATTTTTCATAAATTTATTCCCCCAACTTATGAAAAACAATGTTGTTTAATAGGGGCCTTTAGCCCCTGCAACAGGGAGGCTTTTTACCCCAAATACTATCCTTTCACTCCCTGGACAGTTATTGAAATTGTTTTGATATAATCATGTTGAACAAAATCAAAAATGGCAAATTACAATATTTTGTCTCAAAATAAATGTGTTCATTTCCAGGATATTCATTAGCTATGTAAATGTACAACATTTTAAAAATGATTAAATATTAGATCAAATTACCTTAAAATCAAACTTTAGACATTACACGCAATGATTTCATAAAACAGGAAATTTTTGCAGTGCATAGTGACAAAAAGGTGTTTAGGGATTGCTGTAGTGCAATAGTGCAATAGTGTAATAAATGATACATTATCCTTGTGCGACCCCGAGTCCACATGCGTGGACATTGTATTTTGTCTTCGCTATACACAACTCATAATTTAAATTAATTTATAAAGACTGGGAGCGCCTGGGTATCTCAACAAGTAAAGACACTGACTACCACACCTGGAGTCGCAAGTTCGAATCCAGGGCGTGCTGAGTGACTCCAGTCAGGCTTCCTAAGCAACCAATTGGCCTGGTTGCTAGGGTGGGTAGAGTCACATTGGGTTAACCTCCTCGTGGTCGCTATAATGTGATTCTCGCTCTCGGTGGGGCGCGTGGTGTGTTGTGCGTGGATGCCACGGAGAATAGCTGAAGCCTCCACACGCGCTAGGTCTCTGCAGTAACATGCTCAACAAGCCACATGATAAGATGCACAGATTGACGGTCACAGACGTAGAGGCAACTGAGATTCGTCTTCTGCCAACCGGATTGAGGCGAGTCACTATGCCACCACGAGGAATTAGAGTGCATTGGGAATTGGGCATTCCAAATTGGGGATAAAAGGGGGAGAATTTTTTTTTTAACAAAAATATTGTATTAATTTATACAGACTGAATAATGTTCACAACACTCTAGACTGTCACTTAAGGGTTAAACTTCTGGCGCCGAGTCACGTGACACAACAGCATGGCATCGATTTCTGTGAAGCACTTCTACTGGCGCAGCTCCAACAAAAGTGCCTCTGGTAAGAAATCTCTTCAAATTTTTTCATTGAAACCTGTTTAGGGTGTAAAGAGTAGCATCTAGATTCAGAATTTATAATGCTTAATTTTATTTTAACATGGATGGCAGTGAATAGATGACGCTGGCCATTACTTTCAATAAGAATTATTTAATCAACTTTACAGAAAATCAGCTGTTATGTCTGTAACATCTCAAAAACATGAATAACCAATACTCCTGGACACATAATAAACTATTTGATGAAAAAAATCTGACTTTCTATAGCTTGGTATTATTTAAAATTTCACAACTTTGACCCGCTGTCCACATAAGTGGACATTAATTTTTAGGAAAACTATTTGCTCTAGAATTTTTTATTTCATTTTTTGCTTATTTATTAGGTGCTATTAGTTACAAATCAAAAGGGGAATTGGAAAATGCACACAGCAGACACGCTTGGGTCTAAGGATGTTATAGTTTGACTCAAGGGTAACTCGAGCACGCAAAATGGCGAATGTCATGTTAGATTACGTAAAAAATGCATTAAACCTGACTGTTCCCAATGAAGTCAAGTTGCAAATCGTATCTGATTCCAGATCAGAAATGATAAATTCAGTGTGGATTTGTGAAAGCAGGCACAAACACTTCAGTGACGATGACCGCAGGGTAAAAATGTCAACCAGTTAGCTCATGTTCACTGGCAAGCTAGCCTTGCTTCGTTACACCAACATTTTAACAAGGAATTGAGCTTTTGAGAGCCTGGTACTTATTAAATCCTCAGCATTAATGTTTGTCTAAGAAATGTCATTTGAGCCTAAAACTAAGTAGATAACCCTCATATATGCACCTCATATAGGGTAACTGAATTGATAATGGCACAAAAGAGTGAATGGATTACACAAAATAAAGAAGTTAAGAAGTTAATTAAGATTTTTTTTAAAAGCATAGTTCATAAGTTTGTAAGACCAGGGACATGTATTAATAAATAAATAAAATAGGGCCAATTTAGATTTCATGTTTGCCAAGCATTTGTGTCTGCGTTTGTGTACTTGCAGAGAGAGTGTTTCTGACCTAACTGTTTTCTCCCTTCAATATTTTCCTACCCCACTGCACTCAAATCCATTATGTCAATTAAATATTAAACAGAGAGAGAGAGTGGTAGAAAAAGATACATAGTTATTTTCTGTGTTAAACTGAGCTTGCAGTAGAAAATAGCACAAACGTTCACATTAACGCATCTCTCGTCCATCTCAAACCATTCCTTCCTGTTTCACAGGATGTAAACCATTTATACTTCAGCTCAGACAACCTGGACTCCAAAATACACATGCTTAGACATGCATATTCGCCTTGCACTCTCTCAAGCTCCTGTCCAACCACAGGATCTCTCTTTCCAGTGAGAAAGCGTGGACAATATGGAGAGACAGAAACATTTATCTTCACAGTTCAGATGGTGTACATGCACAAAGCATCATGTTGTGTAAGCAGCACTAATGACTTAGTCACACTAACAATCTGTGAGTGTTTAAGTGGGTGTGTGTGGGTCTGAGTGTGTGTTTGTGTATATATGCAGATGTCTGTGCAAGTGTGTGTGTATGCTATAGAGAATTAGTGAAATGGAATCAAAGCTTGTTTTTGAAACGCTGTGCTTTGATAATGTTAGTGGAAGATATGACACAAAATCTATTCAGAATGATATGTTTGCTTTCGTCTGTAGATTCAATTTCCTTATTAACAATTAACACAAAATTTAAAGTAGTAAACATGTTTTATCATGTCCAAGATGATGAAAAGAAAAATCTATTAAGGGTTCAATAGTGTTTTTAATGGCTCCATCCTTCAATAACAGTTCCTTTGCGAAGCTTGAATCATGGTGCTTCAACAGGCCAAAGCAGAGATGCTGGTCTTCACAGGAGTGACATCACACATCTTCCATGTGTTTTTCCAAGTCAGTTGTAGCAGCAGAATGAGACGCATTTTTAAAAGTTGCGCTTGTACTGCTCTTAAAGGAATAGGTCACCCTATGGATTGTATGGATTACTTTTATGCTGCCTTTATGTGCTTTTGGAGTGTCAACATTTTGGCACCCATTCACTTGCATTGTATGGACCAACAGAGCCGAGATATTCTTCTAAAAATCTTAATTTGTGTTCTGCAGAGGAAAGAAAGTCATCCACATCTGGGATGGCATGAGGGTGAGTAAAAAATGAGAGAATTTTCATTTTTGGGTGAACTATCCTTTTAAAACGCTGCACACATCGGTGGAAATGCATCCAAAAGATCAAAGACATCCATCTAGTGCATGTTTACAAAAGACTAAAAATTTAAAATAGCACAGATGGGTATTTCATTCCCTGACAGATGGTCCAGGATGCCTTCAAAACAGCAAGACACAGCACAGCTGAATAAAACAGAATGGAGGTCTCCTTTTTAGAGTTATAACTTGACATTGCATCTTTTAAAAGCGGCGCGAGATGCATGATAACAGTCGAAGAAGTTCATATAGTGCAGGTTTATGAAGAAAAACATTTAAATCCAGATAGGCACATGAAGGTGTCCTGTGTAAGTCCCCTCTGGTGTAGATAAATCTCCCACGACCCATCGCCCCATTTTTCTCTTCTTCACCTGTGACTGAGCACCAGTGGGTTGGGCCAAGGGTGCCATGATGAAAAATAGGCATTGATGTCTTGCTCATATGAAGATGTATTTAGTCCTTGTGATGTCATAAGTTCCACAAACTTTTTAATTCCAAATGTCATGACCCCTTTAATGCTGCTTTTGACCCCAAGTTCATAATACTGCACAAATGAATTCCATGATTGCGCTAAACATGCAAACAGTAACTCAGCGTGTAAAGGAGATGCTGAAAGAAACGCACAAAGTGAATATGTGTAGATTGATGGAGTAAAAATTTGACATTTCATTTTAGATGTAAATAACTCTAAAAGTAAACTGTAACTAGCAAAACCATTCATGAAACTAACAAAAACTAAACAGAAATTTATAGTAAATTTGAAAATGGTTTTAAAATAAAAATTAATTTGAAAATACAAAACTATAATAAATTTGAAAAAAATAAAATAAAAAGATTAATGTGGTGTTCAGGACTTCCGTAGGTCTTTAGATACTTTTTCTTTTAAAACATCCTTTTAACAAAAGTTTTCAGTGTAAAAATGTCAATTGTTACAAGTTAAAAGTAACACCTTATATTTTGCAAATATGTGAGTGTACAGATTATTTCCATACATTTTTCAACATATTTTTCTAGTTTTTTTTAATCTTTTTATTTCAAAATATTATTAATTAATGTATTTTTCAAACACTGAATATCACAACGTTTTCTTGGGGTTTTACCGTTTGACATCTGACAGCCTGAAGAACCTTTCCATTTCATAAAAAGATTTATGAGGGTCTACAGGGGTCCTCCATCTGATGTCATTTCATCTAATTGTTGTTTTTGTCACATGACAAAAAAGTGGCTTCCTGGCATGTTGATTATTCCACACTGATTTTTTCCCCCCCAAATAATAAGACCATTAATGATGTTAATATATAATTAACAATGTAAACATACTGTATGTCTTTAAGTTTGGAATGACACTAATACATAACAACATACTGTATGTCCTCCAAAATGTAAATAATTTGAGTAACCTACTAGGGTGAATTTCATGAAAGCATGTTTGTTTAATCATCCTTTACACCAAAATGCATTATAGTGAGAATTTAGGTGCTAAAATGTCATAAAAAAAAAATTCCAGAACACAAAAAAAAAAAAAAAAAAAAAATAGGCTTAATATGCTTCTATCTTTCTATTGAGTTTGGGGTGAAATATGACCTGGACATGTTCTTGACAGGTTTTGTGAGATTCACCCACTAATAAGATCACATTGGTTATGTTGACTTGAGAGAATCCACAGATCGTCCGTTACTGCTTGTGCCTCAGCTGCACGGTAAACAACATGCTGTTTCCAAATGAAACTAGAGCAATCGACCCTGGGGGCGTTTTTAAAATGCAAATCTCTTCCAGAGACTCCTCTATCTCAAATACTTGAGCCTTTCAGAGCTGTTTACACAGTGAAGGGCCAGGGTTGTTTTAACATTATTCTGCTGTCATTTTAACATTAGATCATAAGTATGTTACCTTGTCAACTCTTCTTTGATCTTGATTGGCTCTTGAGGGTAGAACTTCACCCTGAAGCACATTGTGTATGGCTGCTGACCTGAAAACAACACACACCAACAACAGTCAGTTGGAAAGAGAGTGAGACAGATTATGCAGAGAACTGTTAGCGAGGGCATGAGTGAAGCTAAAATGATTATATTAATCTATGAGGTGAGGGAACCTTTTCTGGTGAGGAATCAAATTAAGTCTTCAAAGGTAAACTACATGAGTCTGCAGAGTTCAGAGCCCAAAGGAAAATATTTTGTCACTTTGAGACTGTCTACTTAGAGGAGTCATTTGCACAATAAACATGCAAAGAACTAAATAATTCAGACACGTTACACGTCAGCACATGATTGTTTTTCAGCACACATGCCACTCATCCAATATGCCTCTCTCACAAAACTCGCCACAGCAAAGGTAGGGTGTTCTAATGGTTGCAGTGGCGTTGCTAGGGTGTTATATGTTGTTGCTTTACGGTTGCTTACTGTTCCAAGTAAATGGAGCCTCAAAATGATTACACGGTAAATCAGTGTGTTGGCTCGGAATCTTTTTTTAAACTAAAGTCAGTCCCAATGTGTCAAATTCCGGACAAGTGCCATCATGTTCTGAATTTTCATGCCCCGTAAAACCCCCATGCTGTGCCTTTGACTTCACATCCATTTTGATCTCCAGCTAGCGAGATACCACATTTGCGGAGACGAAAGTGAAAGAACACTGTTTTGGTCTTAGTACTGTTAGGGTTAAAGGGATCGTTCAACCAAAAATGAAAATTCTCTCATCATTTATTGACCCTTATGCCATCCCAGATATGACTTTCTTTCTTCTGCAGAACAAAGAAGCTCTGTAGGTCCATACAATGCAAGTGAATGGGTGGCAACATTTTGACACTCCAAAAAGCACATAAAGGCATCATAAAAGTAATCTATACGACTCCAGTGTTTTAATACATATCTTCAGAAGTGAAATTATAGGTGTGGATGACAAACAGATCAATATTTAAGTCCTTTTTCGACTGAAATTCTCCTCCCTGCCCAGTAGGGGGCGATATGCATGAAGAATGTAAATCACCAAAAACAGAAGCAGGAGAATGTGAAGGTGAAGGTGAAAGTTAAAATGGAGATTGACTGATCAGGGAGGAAAACTGACTTAAATATTGATCTCTCACCCACACCTATCAAATCGCTTCTGAAGACATTGTTTAAACCACTGGAGTCTTATGGATTATTTTATGCAGATTTTTGGAGATTCTAATTTTGGCACCCATTCACTTGCATTGTATGGACCAAAAGAGCTGAGAAATTCTTTTAAAAATCTTCATTTGAGTTCAGCAGATGAAAGAAAGTCATATACATCTGGGATGGCATGAGGGTGAATAAATAAGAGAATTTTCATTTTATGGTGATATATTTCTTTAAGATCAAAGAATACTTTGGTTCTCTTTCAAGTCCATCACTTGACGTTACTTACATTGAATGATGACTAGGGGTCACTCCTGAGTCCCCGATCTCTCTGAATAATTTCAATCATGCCAATTCTGATTGGCAGATGTCTTTCAAGGTCCCGCCTCCATGCTCAGCAAGCATATAAAAGGCCGGGAGACGGACTCGTCAGAACCTTCTCCTTCAGCAGTCGAGAACATATCTCTCTCCTCACGCCCTTTATTGTAAGTACAGTTTCAGCGGATGAAGTTCTCTTCAATACTACGGGGCAAACAGAGGATCTTCCTTCCCTGAGTGTCCAGCAAAGTATATCCTAATGATTATCAAAAAAGGAGTGGTATTCCTCTTGATAAAATATACATTTTTTTCCTTTTTTATTTGCATACAAACAAAATGCAACACTGTGATGTATACGTCCTTTTTAGGACGGGATAATCTTAAGTGTATTTAATGAACGTTTACTGTCTTTCAGGCTTGGGCAGTGCCTATGATGAAGCAACGTTCAATGATGCACAATGTATTCTCAGCGACTGCACGAGCATTGACATGTTTCGCTCGCGGTAGCCGTTCTTTTCAAAGAACACTGCCACGTCTACAGTTTCCCGCAACACCTCCTCTGTGGAACACAGACAGCTGTGGCGCAAGGTTCAGATATGGAGTGTGGAAAATTCAGAGAGGTTCCTGCAAGCTTTGCGGGCTTCCTGCTCTCCATTTATAATGTTTTCACCTGTAGAATATGCCAGTGAAATTCACTGTTGGACAGAGGGTTAGTTTTCATTTAGCATATTCCCAGAGGAGCGCCGTTGGAAGGCGAGGCATGTTACAGTTCAGCCGAACTGGTATGTATTCTCTCTAGCAAGCAGTGCCCTGTGGGTGCCGTCCTTCCCTGAGAAGCACGCCGAACTCTCCAAAAACGTTGCATGCGCTCTACCGGGCTGGCATGGACGTTTCAGGAGTGAACACTTTTACCACATTAAAACCAAAAAAGGAGCAGAAGGGTTTTACCATCTTTCCACAGTTGGGAGAAGTGTTTCTCGGCACACATATGCCTCGCTTCTGCACCTAGTACATCTCTTCACTCTTCCAAATCCTGGGAGATCTGGATGAGAAAAATCCTCACGCTCTTCAAAGGGTTGAGCAACGCAACTCGCGTGGTGTGCTTCTGACATACAGTATCTGGGTGAAGTGTGCCTCTTGATAAAATACTGTTTTGTGTATTTTAAATGTTTTTTTTTTTTCATACAAACAAAAGGCAACACGCATGATATATATGTCCTTTTTGGGACTAAATAATCACAAGTGTATTTCCTGAACATTATTCTCTTTCAGGCTTGGGCAGCGCCCACACTGAAGCAATGTTCAGCAATGCAATGTATTCTCTACAAATAGAGGTTTGGACAGCGCCCATGCTGAAGCAACGTTCAGCGATCCAATGTATTCTCTGCGAATAGAGGATTGGGTAGTGCCCACACTGAAGCAATGTTCAGCGATGCAATGTATTCTCTACAAATAGAGGTTTGGACAGCGCCCATGCTGAAGCAGCATTCAGCGATGCAATGTATTCTCTACGATTACAGGTATGATTTTCAAAAAAGGAGTGGTATCCCTCTTGATAAAGGCTGTTTGGTGTGTCATCATACAAACAAAATGCAACACTCGTGATATATAGTATGTCCTTTTCGGGACGAAATAATAAGTGTATTCCTGAACATTATTCTCTTTCAGGCTTGGGCAGAGCCAACACTAAAGCAACATTCAATGATACACAATGTATTCTCTGCGAATGCATGAGCATTAACACACTATGTGTTCTTGTCGAAGAACACTGCCACGTCTGCAGTTTCCTGCAACACTTCCTCTGTGGAGTACAGACAGGTGTTGTGCAAAACTCAGATAAGGAACACAGAGAATTCAAGGAAGCTCCCGGGCCTTTGCGGGCCCCTTGCTCTCCACTTGTAGTATCTTCACCTATGGAATATGCCAACAAAATTCTGAGTTAGATGGAGTATTCAATTTCGTATGACATATCCCAGGATAAATGTTTGGCACGGAAACCCACCGTACCAGCCGAAGCGGTGGCCGGCGCATACCTTAGCACAGTCAAAAGCTCAGAGTGTCAAGCACAAAGACATTTGGCTAGCTCATCTGCAGCAACTGGCAAGACATGTCCTCACTTGATGAACTTCAAGATTATGGAGAATGATTCCTCTGAAAGTATTTCAGAGAGCACCTAGGTTATGGTCGCATTAGCTACTGCCACACTACGGTGTTCACGGCACATAAGACCCATTAGTTGGGTCCATGTGAGAGGACTATGGAATGCATGATGTCACAGGATGATGTTGACGTTTTCTTACACAACTATCAGGCAGGCATGCACAATTTATTCTCCGTCACTTGAAGAAAAAACCAGAGTTCCAGTATAAAAAAGTTGATTCAAATGAACAACAGAGTCAATGGTGACATAAATACAGTAAGTACACCAGGGGGATGTTGGTGGCGTCCAATGATAATTTGATGCACCTCCTCCCTGGCGGTGTCATAATACCTTTCCCAGCGATGATCAGAATATAGAATATGCATTCTGAATTACCAGGATGACTGGCTAATTTTATACAGTCATATGCCCGGTGTTGCAAGCACAGAGATATCTTACTTGCACATTTGTAGCAGCTGGGTATGAGAGTCAATTGGAAAAAGTGTACTCATACCGGCTCAAAGAATCTAATTTCTCAGAATGGAAATAGATTTGAACACAATGCGAGCACGTCTGACGTATGCACGCATCCGCTCCATTATTTGCACTTGCAAGTTTCAAGTTGGGGGAAAAATGTCTCCTGAAATCATTTTCAGAAAACTCACGGGTTGACGGCCGCCTCAATAGCAGCCGCACCATTGGGTTTACTGCACATGGGACCCCTTCAGTGCGGGGTCAGTGCGAGAGTGCCATGAGATGCATGGAGCCGTCTGAAATTATGCCTGCTGGTGACGTGCTGCTGATGGCTGCGTGGTCACAGTGAGAGGAAACTGTGGTTTATCAAGCAGGCGTCATGGTGTCCAGACACAAGGTGGCCACCAGAGATGCATCAAACACAGGCTGTGGAGCCCTGTGCAATAGGTGTCCAGCTTTCGGCACCTGCAGGGGTGTGAAGCTGAAATGACACATAAATTGCCTTAAGTCTATGACAGTATTTCTGGGTCTAAAAGCCTTTCATCTAGAATTCCAGTGTCTACATGTGCTGTTCTGGATGGACAACACATCAATGATGGCTTATCTAAACAGCCAAATGGGAAATTCATTCATGTCCAATGTTGAATTTGATGCGACATCTTCTACTCAGAAGTCACAAACATCTCAAATCGGTTCACATCGGCAGTTCACATTCCCGGACGAATAAATATGGGGCTGATCTACTCTCGGGCCAGAGCGTTCGCCCCTGAGATTGGAAATTCCATCTTTGGGTGGTACTCACTAAGCCAGGCTCCGCGGGGCGGATGCCTTAGCCCACTAATGGCCAGTGTAGAAATGCAAAAATGCGTTTCCCCTTACCTACCTGATACACAAAATTCTGGGCAGGATCAGGATAGATTGGGAAGCAGAGCTGTTAGGTGCGCCGAAATGGCCCAACCAGTTCTGGTTTCCATAGCGGGTCAGGCTTCTGAAAGCTCCATCATGACAAATCCCAAGAAAGGGAGATTTCACAGCTACAGCTGTGGAAGCTATAAGTTTTTCCGTTGAACGGAACATGGGTGAAAGATGGATTGTCGCACACAGTGCTTGACACCATTGCAGAAGCCAGAGCCCCCTCTACTAGGCGTCTGTATATGCTAAAGTGGTGAGACTTGTGTGCATCACGGAATGAAAACCTGTGTTGTTAACTGTAAATTGTTGTGGGTTTATCCTCATCAGCATTGAAGGTGTATGTTGCGACTATTGGGACGATCGCACCCCAGTTAAAGGCATTTCAATAAGCAAGCATGATCTTGTTACAAAATTCCTATGAGAGTGAGATGTATCAGATTTACTCGACCGAAGCCCCTTTATAACCAGGATTGAAAGACCGTGATTCAGTCCTTCCTCCAACAGTTCATCACCTCATCTGATGTGAGCTCTATGGAAAAGATTGTCTAAATCTCATCTATGGCAGTGGCACTAGGTGTCACTCGCTGTCTCTGACTCTTCCCCACCCAGGTAGGGAAACGGGCTGTCTGTTAGCTTGCTACCACATGATGGGGAGCAAGAGCAGCCATATCAGTATTATGGCATTATTTTATAGGGACCCCTAGTCATCATTCGACGTAAGTTATGTCAAGTGACCAACTTGAAAGGGAACGTTTAGGTTACTGAAACATAACCCCGGTTCCCTGAAAGGAGGGAACGAGAGGTTACCTATTCCTGCCATGATACTGATTACCGTTGAAAATTGCTTGAGATCCTCATGCTGCTTCAGTCGAAGAAGTTCCTGACGAGCCCATCTTTCACCTGGCCTTTTATATGCTTGCTGAGCATGGAGGCAGGACCTTGAAAGACATCTACCAATCAGAATTAGCGTGATTTGAAAACTATTCAGAGAGATCGGGGACTCAGGATTGACCCCTAGTCATCATTCGACGTAAGTAATGTCTCGTTCCCTCCTTTCAGGGAACCGGGGTTACGTTTCAGTAATCTAGATGTTTTCCATGTGCTGCTACGTCTTGGTAAAGTGCACAGAAAATTTCGTCATGAGCACAGAAAATGCAGACTGTCCGCATGCAGCCCAGTATTTCTAGACATGTGGACAGTCCGCGTGCACTGTGCTGATGACGAAATTTGTGTTGCGCGCACTGTGCGTGAGACGTGACGCCGCATGGACAACCAAAGTATATTTTGGCCTTAAACCTAACCTTAGTCACATCTGTGCATGGGGTCTGAATATGTGCTGTTGACTGTACTAAAGAGTATCACAAAGCAGTCATTGTGCGCATGCATCGAACATGTCCATACGTGGTAGGTTAGGAGTATGTTCATGTAATTACTTAGGCAGTCAATTGAATATTTTCTGAGAAAGGCCCCCAAATAAAGATAAATGAACAATTCTTATAATAAATATAATAATTCAGAAATCCAGATTGAGGGCGAATTCCAAACAGAAATTTTACGCCCTTGAAGGGCACTACGGGAAGAGGACACCACTCAAAGTCATACATTCATACAGTAATCCATGCTCCCTTAAGTACTCACTTAAATAATTCTGCCCTTCGGAGTGAGTAGGGCATAAGGACGCTTACTTTTGATTGGAATTCACCCTGAAATTGCATTATTGTGGCAGACAAGTAAAATATTGATTAGACAAAAAAAGTCTTTAGTAGTCAATATATAGTTTGTTTTATTGTCATATCATTAAACAAGCCTAATCATTAAACAGTTAACAGCAATTAAATTTGCAACTGAGTTCGTCAGTCTGTCCTGCTCTCACAGGATGAGTTAATGTGTTTCATCTGCGTTACAATTTTTAATTGTTAGTCAGTGTACATATCCGTCAGACGCTTTTGACGCTCTGGTTTTCAGCTTCATAAACCATGCGTTTGTAGGACGCTTTGTCAAGCTAAAAGTAGTTGAAAGTTTGAAAATCTTGTCTTGTGTCTGTGACCGGCTCTTATTCTGTGGCTGCACTGCTTTTGAAGTTTGTGTAGGCGCGCTGACTGCCCTCTGCTGGCGCGGCTCGTAAAAAACATGAAAATACATACTTTAATCACGGAATGTACCTTCGGGTCAGGGGCATGATAATTAATCACAATAAACATGTTAAATCGACAGCCCTAGTAAATACTACTCAAATATTTGTGAAAATCATTTACTGCCAAACAAACTACTTGTAGAAACGATTAGGAAAACTGCTTATGGTTAAAGGTCTAATTCTTGTTATATTGCATATTGCTGCTTATCATTTTTATGTTTAATAAATTATATTTCCTCCCTCATTACTGAATCCAAATTTTTGTCTTTAGTTCACAGTTTTATTGCAGGTCTAACAACATGTATAATTGCCTTATAAGCCTAATTGCATTGTCTGCTGAGGGTGTAAATTATCATTTTAAAATAATTAAGGGCCTTCCATTGAACTCGTATGAGCCATATCACTGGTTTCACTTCTAAAACTTACAATATTGTGTGTATAGGCTACAATCATTTAATTGACCATCAGTCATATTAAAAGGTATAAATAAAAGTGTTGATGATGATAAAGCAGTTAAAAATGTTTTAGATACCAATCAAAAGACAAAATGAATGTAAACTTCTGTCTTGATGTAGCCAGGAGCTGCTCAGAAACTGCTGTATGTCTCAACAGCTTGCAGCCACAGCACTCTTTTTTGGCTTCTATTTTTGTCAGTTGGTGGGCGATATAAAATAACTTTTGGATTTTTTGGCTTTGTTTGTACACAACAGCTTTTTGTCATGTTTTTCGTTGTTAAAATAGCCAAATCTATCTGATATTTCTCCACATTTTCCTCATAGGTATGGATAAGTAACTATGGTAACAGGGCTTTTCTTTCCCCCACGAGTGAGCGGGGCCTCCTTTCTCTCTACTATATCTGTCCAATAACATAGATGTTCAAATTTAATAGTTCTAAATTGCTTTACACTGCAAATTAAAAGATGGGCCCTATGTTTGAGCGCAACTCCATATTGATACAGCTTAAATATATACAATATGCAGCAACTGGGAGCATTGCTTACCATTTTGGGGACAATAAAGACATAAATAAAACTCACATTTCATTTGTTTCACCACTGGTTTACTTGGGTCCAACCAATGCTGTGAAATTCAAAGAGGAGAACAACAGGAAAAAAGAGATGGTCAATCAAACATTTTTATGGCAAGCACTTTGCACAAGAATTCTGCTCAGGCAAGGACTGTAAACACGATGCCCACCAATGAACCCTGCATTTGTTCTATAAAGTGCGTTAATATTACAACATAAATGGCTGTAAATAATTCACAGCAGTGCAGTGGGGAGATTTTCTGCTTGACTGAAGAAACACTGTCGTACATACAGTTGGGTAAAACCCCTTGGTCGGTTGTCATGGTAACTTTGCTCAGAATTTAAAGGCAGTATTATAGACTACTTAAGGATGAAGTATCTACACTGGTGAGAGTGAAGAAACAAGCACGTTGGATTTGTGAGATTTTGTATATGATTTCTTTCTCAGTTGGATTTAACTTGTCAATCAAGTCTTGTCTGTGTGAATGGAGTTTAACTCTGTGTAAATATACAGTACAGTATTACAGTATAACAGATGCATTTACATCTGTTATTATAACACTATGTAACACAATTTTTGTTCCTGGGTAGTAAGTGTTATTTCCTAATTGCTTATGCCTCAAAAGTATAGAAAATTGCTATTATTCCCAACAAACTTTGCTTTTGTGACCAGGACAGTGATATTTTGAAATGTACCTATTTCCAATGAGAAAACGGGTGAATTTGTGTCTTTTCGTTCACATAAAGTCAGAAAAAAACAACATATGATTCCAAAATCTGTGGTCCGACGAAGACAGCGGCTTTGACCTTTGCCTCAGACAGCTTAGGGAAGAAGTCTTGAAGGTACTTGAAAGCTGCCGACTCCTTATCTAGAGCTCTGTCAAATTGTTTCATAAGGCCCAATTTGATGTGCAGTGGTGGCATCAGCACCTTCTGGGGGTCCACCAGTGGCTCCCACTTGACGTTGTTCCTCCCCACAGAGAACTCGGTCTCCTGTGGCCCGTCCCGCCTGTGCATGTGTGCCTTGGTGTCCCTGCTGTCCCAAAGGCAAAGATAGCAGGGAAACTTGGTAAAACCGCCTTGGACACCCATCAGGAATGCCACCATTTTGAAGTCCTATGACCTCCCAGCCGTACTCATCATACTTCAAGGCGTCCAGCAAGGTCTTGATGCTGTTGTAATCCTCTCTGAGGTGCACCGAGTGAGCCAGTGGAAGAGACGGGTACTTGTTACCATTATGGACCAGCATGGCTTTGAATATTACTTTAGTATAAACACATGTTCATTTGGATTCATATGTTGTTTTTTTCTGACTTTCTGTGAACGATAAGATACAAATTCGCCCGTTTTCTCATTGGAAATAGGTACATTTCAAAATATCACTGTCCTGGTAACAAAAGTTACGCAGTGTAATGTATGCATGTTGCTTTCTTATAGAATATACTGTTTATACTGTACCTACTACAATATATATACAATCTTACAGAATGTGTACATTTACATAAATGCATACTTCCCCACAAAGACAAAATGCAGTACCTATGCCAACTGAAACTGAAAAAATAAATAAAATGTCTTCAGCATGTTAGTGTGGATTTTGTATTTTCTGCAGTTTTTACTCTGAATCTGAGCATAGTTGAGCCAAACCCCTCCATTACAGGACATACCAAGAGACCTGATTTAGGTACTGTAATAACTCAGTTTGGACTAAATGTGTTGTTACCGTGTTTTGCCTTTGCATGGCAATATAGTATTTTGTATTTGAGTTTGTCTACATTTAGAAGGCATTATCAAGAGTTACAAAACTTTTTTGGTTAATTGAAAATTTTTAAATCGCACATTTATATCCACATTTGTGTTTGTAAACAAAATATAATGTCAACATGAAATTGACATTGACCCTGTTTGCTATATAAACAAAAGTAAACAAATACACTTTGGTCTGAGTCATCAGTGCACGTTATTCTAAAGAGAAAAAAAAAATTTGTCATAATCTTTCATTTAAATGTAAATGACTTTCCTTTTCCACTGACGTCACCTAGGCAGCACAGGCTATTATATTCCACTAGTCAAGTAGCTATTAAGGCAGTGTTTCATGTCTGGCTTTGTTCTGGTATATAATGCCCACTTTTCACATTCCAAACAATTCCAGGTAGATAGCATCAAATCCTGTCCTGCATTTTTTCTAATTGAATGTGCTGTTTCACTCAGAATTGTCATATAACAAAAGTAAAATGGGTTGTGCGAATGGTGTTTCATGTTGACTTTTTGTCTGAATTAAGACAATATAAATCTTCAAGGAACATTCAAGGAAATTTCCAAACCACACTGAAAGCCTTGCTGATACAGTATATCTGCTTATGTGAACATTCAACTCACTAAAGACACTTATAATTATTGAGAACAGCATCAAATGACATCGTATGAGTAGGAATGCAGTTACCCTTTGTTTCTCTGGATCCACATATCTGATGCCAAAGTAATCTTTCTCCAGCAAACTGTAGTGGTTACACACATGGTCGAAGACAAACTGCCCTTTTGTGTCTCTCTGTAGAGGCAAGAAAAAAAAAGTATAATGTATAATAAATTCAAACAACATAATAATTCAAGTATTTTATATAGTCATGCAGATTGGTTGGTTTAATCATTACTCAATAAGCACTCAAGCCCGTTCTCACTATTATATTGAAACAGCATACTATGATATTGATACGTGTGTTTATAATAAGTTTATAGATTTACACCTGGAAAAGAAAAAACTTTTTTTATGTATTTATTTTATTTTTGTTAATATAATTCAAAATATATAAAAGCTAATAAAAGTGGCAAATATACACTCAGTGATCTCACTTTAGGTACACCTTCTTATTTATGCAATTGCCAAATCAGCCAATCGTGTGGCAGCACTGCAATGCATGAAATCACGCAGATATGGGTCAGGAGCTACAGTTAATGTTCACATCAACCATTAGAATGACGAAATACATGTGATCTCAGTGATTTCGACCATGGAATGATTTTTGGTGCCTGATGGGCAGGTTTGAGTATTTCTGTAACTGTTGAACCCCTGGGATTTTCATGTACAACAGTCTCTGCCCACTGCAGCCTCAGCTTTCTGTTTTTGGCTGATAGAAGTGGAACTCTGATGGTATGAATAAAAATAATGACAGAAAGATCTAAATTGTTACATTTTAGGGTGTTCTGGGGACTTGTTCAAATGCAATGCAACCACAATGTTCTTCTTTCAAACTTTCCTTTTTAAGATTTCCTTAATGATTCCTTTAGTCCTAGTAGCTTCAACAAGCAGAGTTTAGGACTGTGAAGGCCACGCCCTAGATAAATGTTCAGTATTAATATCTTATGAGTGAGTCTCCTTTAACTAAAGGCACAGATCTAACAGCAGCCATCAGCCAATCCAAACCTTGCAAGAAATGGAACCTGTTCCAGTCACGCACCAGAAAGCGAGACAGAATGTGACTAAAAGAGGGGAAGAGAGAAAAATCAGTGTGAGATTAATGGGACCAGGAGAATCAGAGGTGACTTAAGAACAATGATGAGCTCTAATTCTTAATTCCCCAGAAAGTCACATCAAAAAAAAAAAAAGGAAAAAAACAAAGGTGTTAATTGAAAAGGCAGTTGTTAGTATTCTACACCTATTGCTAAAGTGTGCAACTTGACCTTTTTGTGCTGTTGATCATGTTTGAAAGACAAACCGATAGTTAATCCCCATTAACCGCTAATTCTCTCAGAATGGTTTAGTCCGTCCTTGGCCCAGATACATAACAAGAACTGGTCAATTTTAAAGGCTTGGGGGTGTGGTGATGTCTATACAACAAATCTTATGTGACCCTATCTATCATCTCCATTAAGATTCAACAAATGTCTGCCCTGTGACAAGAATCATTAGAGGTTTCAAGAAGTCTAATCACTGAGGATGTGGCTTAAAAGAGTGCATAGGATAATGTCTCATATTATCTCAAATTACAAAACTTTGAGAAAATTAGTATAGGTTTCATTTAAAAAAAAAAAAAAGTGGTGACAAATTTTAATAGATATATTATAATACACATATAAAACATTTAAGGGATTATTTATCTTTCTGGTGAGGTATGCATTATGTTCTAAATAAATATACTGTATATTAGACATTATGATATCAATAATTTGTATGACTATTGATATAATTTTACATTTGATACAAATCAATATCATTTACAATTTAATATTGTTCTTAAAGGTAATATTAGTCAGTTGTGCATTCTTTTTCACTGTAAAAAGCGATTCACGTGTCAATTCAATTTGATTAAAAAATTAACATCAATTTATAAACATTAAATTTATTTTATATTTGAAATTATGGCTTTGCGTTGTATAAAAAATATTGGGTACATTTAACTAATACATTTAAGAGAAAAGACAACTACTTTATTTTGGGAATATTTTTGCAATATTGTGGTTTAATTCATGGACACCAATTCAACTAATAAAATTAAGAAAGAATACTACCTAATTACTTCGGGAAAAATTGTGCAATTTTGTGGTTTAATTAACGGACACCAATTAATTTGAAAGGGAACAACTGCTGATTTAATGACATTTTGACACATGTACACGTGCCTTAATCATTTGTAATTTCCTTTTATTTCTTAATTGTCTCATTAAAGGTTGACCAGGTGTGTTCAGTCTAGTTCTGGAGCACCACTAACATTGCATATTTTGGATGGCTCCCTTATATTATATTCCCAGTTTATGTCCATGCCTGTCCTGATGAGCTAGTTGAATCAGGGGTGTGAAATAAGAGAGACATCTAAATGTGCAATGTTTTGTGGAGAAAATGTGGATGATGGTCTGATGAAAAAAGGGCGATGATTGTTTATAATACCTCCTTTCTTCTCCCATACGCATGGAGATGGCACATAAATGGAGGATGTGCTTCAAAGATGTGCTTTTAAGATGTGCTTCAAAAATTGTTTGAAAACCAATGTGATCAGACTAAACAAATGGTTACTGTTTGCTTTATCTCAGTTTTTGTTCAAGAACATTTTCAAGTGACGCTAGGGTGACCAGACGTTCCGATAAAACCGGGACAGTCCCGATTTTACGTGCCGTGTCCCACGTCCCAATGGAGTTACAGAACTTAATTTGCTGTGCTTTTTTTTATCATGAGCAACTTGCAACAAATAATGAGAGAAACATTCATTCCTGCAGTCTCATAATCAGTGGTGCTGATCTTTCCCCCTCAATGCTCTCTCCCACTTCTGCTGATGTCTGTCAGCCCAGTATTTTTCCCAAACTTTTTATGGACCGTGCGTTCCCCGCGCCGATAAAGATTACAGAGTCTAATCTTCTATAAAATGCCCTGAGGAAAAAAAACAAACAGGTAAAGTAGTCTGTAAACCTTAAACCAGTGGTTTTCTAACATGTTCTTGGGACATACAACTCTGCACATTTTTAATGTCACCCTTATTTAACACACCTGATTGAAATCCTCAGCTCATTAGTAAAGGCTCCATGACCTGATCTGGGTGAGTCAGATAAGGGGGACTTACAAAATATGCAGAGCAGTGGGTCCCCAGGAGCAGGATTGAAAACCCCTGGTCTAAAGTGGTTGTTAAAGACTAGAAAATGAAAAGGCCTCTGATTAAGCTTCATGTAGGAGTAAAACCACCTAAATTAAAAATAAATAAATACATTTCCAAATAAATGTAAAAAGTGAAAAAATGTGTACATATAAATTTTCAGGACCCAGGTAGAAGCATAATCTTTTGCTTGGTAAATAACCTTGGAGAGGAGGAGAAAGATACCTTACAAAATTATGATGTAAGTACCTGAAACTATTGTGAACATTTATATGCTTATATGAATATGAAAAAATGCATTTAGTACTTTTGTCTATTTAAATTATATATATATATATATATATATATATATATATATATATATATATATATATATATATATATATATATATACTCAGCCTCATGTCTTTCCAAACCAGGATGTGTTTTTCTCTGTGAAACACAAAAGGAGGTGATAGGTACAATACTCTAGTAATAGGTTTGACTAGGTTTTCATTGTTACAGCCTGGTAACTTTTAACAAAACTTTATCTGATGAACTGAATTTTGTGCACCCCCTTCTCATAAGAGTTGCATTGCAAACACTCAGTCTGAATGGATTTTATGAATGTAGTCGAAGAGTCAAAATGTTTACACTTTTCAGAGAAATCAGACAACATATGGTTTACTAATAGTTGTCTCAGAATATTAAAATGAGATACAATTATTTTAACATAAAAAATAAAAAAAATAAATACATGCAACACTTTTTTAAATGCTGACATGCTAGAAATACTTGCAACATGAGAAGTACCAAATGCTTGTGTGTTTGTGTTCTATAGTCGTCGAATACAGATGTTCAGCAAGATCTCCTGCAGCACGTAATGAAAATTACTGTCACACAAAGGGGGGAGCAGTAGGACATCAGCATCATCTTGGAGGGGGTCATGACTGGGTTGGAAAATATGGCTAAAGCCTGTGCAATTTCTTCTGGGACTCTATGCCCTTAACCTCAGCTATCCCAAACAACTGAGGTACACATTTGAGGCCTTTCAGAAGATCTTATTAGAACTGGATGTATGCAAGTTATCCACCAAAGTGCAACTTCTTTTATAGAGTTTTGCAATCAAAGCCTTTTCTTTGTTTTTCTGGACCAGATTTTGGTCCAGAATGCACTGAATAGAAGGATTTGTTCTTAAAGTTCAACATTAATACAAGCTTATAGCAAGCATAATTGTCATGGTTTTGCAAGACAAATTGCTTGTTTATTACCAAGTTTTATTCCAGAATAGATTTTTTCCCACAAAAACAAATCTGTTTTATTTGTTGGAGAATGTTATAAGTTTATCAGCAAGTGTGGGTATAGTCCAGTCCAGTTAGCATGTATGGCATTTTTTTTTTTTTTTTTTTTTTTTTGGAAAACATTTAAAGGTTTGAGATTTTACCTTGTCTTTAATATCTAGCAGCTTTATATCATGTATGTGTTTTTATAGCCTAAAGGAATGGTTCCCTTAAAAATGAAAATTCTCTCATAATTTACTCACATGTGTGTCTTCCCAGATGTGTATGACTTTCTTTCTTCTGCAGAACACACAAATCACAGATCTCACCTCTGTAGGTCCATACAATGCAAGTAAATCATGCAAGGCTCAAAAAAGCACAAAAACATCATTAAAGTAATCCATAAGACTCTAGTGGTTTAATCTGTTAAAACATTTTTAAATTACACTCCAGTTTTAAATACCTTTTTAAATATGATAAATTCATAAAAATTGAAACTGAGGCTATCTGTTCGGTTTTGGGTAAGAACAGACTAAAATAAAACTCCTTGCTCATGATCGCCAAGGAGACTGCTGATGTCATGATTTGTATAAAAAGGAGTTATGTTTTGGTATTTTCTCACCCCAAACTGATTGGATTACTTAAGACATGAATTAAACTACTAGAGACATATGGATTAATTTTAGGAAGTCTTTGTGCTTTTAGAATATTCAAAGTTTTGGTCACCTATCACTTACATTGTAAGGACCTACAGAGCTAAGATTTTCTTTTTTTGTATTCTGCAGAAGAAAGTCAGTCATTCACATCTGATTTCATGAGGGTGAGTCAATGATGAGCGATTTTTCATTTTGGGGCGAACTATTCCTTTTAGAGCAAGCTTGTCATAATAAGACTTTGACTATAGCACAAATTTGACAGTAAGTTCACCTTTGTAAAATTTACCTTACTTATTATTTTTTTATTATTATTATTAAATGGTGCTTTTGTGTATTTTAATTAAACTATGTATTTCTTTTCCTTTTTTTCCTCAAACAGTTTGTTTAGTGTAATGTACACTGCTTACTGTTTGATAGAATAAATTCAGCACTTAACCGTAGGGGGTGTGTGTTTGGGTTTTATATCTTGTTGGTTGTTTGTACAAGTTATTTATCTGCCTAAATACATATAAATTCATATGTAAATGCTTTGAGTGGGAATAATAATTAAAATATAAATGGATAAAGCATTAAAAAATGCATAATGTAAAAAAGTGTTTTAAGGTGGTAAAATGGCACTTTTATATTTTTAAGCTTATAAAAATGACTAAATTAGCTTAATATCATTAGAAGAATAAAGCATGTTAGATTTAATTAATGTGATTTCATTTTTAAAAAACAAGGCTTAATTACTACAGTTGAAGTTAGAAGTTTACATACACCTTGGCCAAATACATTTAAACTCAGTTTTTCACAATTCCTGACATTTAATCATAGAAAACACTCCCTGTCTTAGGTCAGTTAGGATCACTACTTTATTTTATGTCAGAATTTCAGAAATGTCAGAATAACAGTAGAGAGAATGATTTATTTCAGCTTTTATTTCTTTCATCACATTCCCACTGGGTCAGACATTTACATACAATATGTTAGTGTTTGGTAGCATTGCCTTTAAATTGTTTAACTTGGGTCAAACGTTTTGGGGAGTCTTCCATAAGCTGGCCCATTCCTCCAGACTTAACTGGCGTAACCCTAGTCAGGTTTGTAGGCCTCCTTGCTCGCACATGCTTTTTCAGTTCTGCCCACAATTCAGATTGAGGTCAGGGCTTTGTGATGGCCACTCTAATATGTTGACTTTGTTGTCCTTGAGCCATTTTGACACAACTTTGAAGGTATGCTTGGGGTCATTGTCCATTTGGAAGACCTATTTGAGACCGAGCTTTAACTTCATGGCTGATGTCTTGAGAAGTTGCTTCAATATACCCACATAATATTCCTTCCTTATGATGCCATCTATTTTGTGAAGTGCACCAGTCTCTCCTGCAGCAAAGCACCCCCACAACATGATGCTGCCACCCCCATGCTTCACGGTTGGGATGGTGTTCTTCGGCTTGCAAGCCTCACCCTTTTTCCTCCAAACATAACAATGGTCATTATGGCCAAAAAGTTCAATTTTTGTTTCATCAGACCAGAGGAAATTTCTCCAAAAATGTATCTTTGTCCCCATGTGCACTGGCAAACTGTAGTCTGGCTTTTTTTTGGCAGTTTTGGAGCATTGGTTCTTCCTTGCTGAGCAGCCTTTCAGGTTATGTCAATATAGGACTCGTTTACTGTGGATATAGATACTTGTCTACCTGTTTCCTCCAGCACCTTCACAAGGTCCTTTGCTGTTGTTCTTGGATTGATATGAACTTTTCGCACCAAACTACGTTCATCTCTAAGAGACAGAATGCGTCTCCTTCCTGAGCGGTATGATGGCTGCCTGGTCCCATGGTGTTTACACTTGCATACTATTGTTTGTACAGATGAACGTGGTATCTTCAGGCATTTGGAAATTGCTCTCAAGGATAAACCAGACTTGTAGAGGTCCACAAATTGTTTTTCTGAGGTCTTGGCTGATTTCTTTTGATTTTCCCATGATATCAAGCAAAGAGGCACTGAGTTTGATGGTAGGCCTTAAAATACATCCACAGGTACACCTCAAATTCAGTACACCTCCTATCAGAAGCTAATTGGCTAATTGTCTAAAGGCTTGAAATTAGTTTATGGAATTTTCCAAGCTGCTTAAAGGCACAGTTAACTTGGTGTATGTAAACTTCTGACCCACTGGAATTGTGATATAGTCAATTAAAAGTGAAACAATCTGTCTGTAAACAATTGTTGGAAAAATTACTTGTGTCATGCACAAAGCAGATGTCCTAAACAACTTGCCAAAACTATAGTTTGCCAATATTAAATCAGTGGAGTGTTTAAAAAATTAGTTTTAATGACTTCAACCCAAGTGTATGTAAACTTCTGACTTCAACTGTAACTAATTTGGGTGAATTCACATGATGTTTTTTAAAGGAGATTTCATTTAAAAAATGAGTAAATACTAACTAATTCAGGTAATTTCACATGATTTAAGGAAATTTTATTTAAAAAAACAAGGATTAAATACTAACCAATTTGGGTGACTTCACATGATTTAATTAAGGAGATTTCATTTTAAAAAACAAGGATTGAAAAGTTCTTAAAAACATTACGTGCAATATTGTTACCATACTTTAAGTAGTTATCACATAATACTTCTTACAGTATGGTTACTTTTTTAACACAGAAAACTTAAATCAAAATTGTGTTATTTATGCATAAAATCTTTTATGCAAGGGATAATGAACAGCTGGCTGCTTGTTCTTGCAAAATAAACCCTAAAAGGGTGATCAGGACCTGACGCAGGTATGGCTTTCAGAATCGCATTCATTTTTTCCATAGGTGAATTTACTTTTATCGGTAACTTAAGCTTTAAAGACAAACCAACCTGAGTTCTGAGGTTGTTAATCAATGGTATATGCTTTTGTTGAAGCCAACAGTCAGCATTATTTCAACCTCATTTTTTAGACCCATGATCCTGTGGTGTAAACTCCACCAATCAGAGAATCGCGGCCAACAAAGTGCGCCAAACAAGCTCAGCAGTGACCATCCACTCGTATGAGGCAAATGAGACTGCAAATGAGGCAATCGAGTCGGTCTCCCTACAATCTCAATATATTTGTTAATTTCTGAATATTTTGCAATACAATTCAAATATATTGATTCTATACTTGTAATCAGCAACTTAAAATCAATTAGTTTTATATTTTTCCATTGTTGTTCATTTGGATACATCATCCACAATGCTTCATGGGATTGTAATTCAGTCCCTTATTAAAAGACATTAAGAACACAGTCTTGCACATTTGTCTTTTTGTCCGATGTTCAAATGCTTTTTTACTTCAAATTAAAGTTTGTAATGTTGCATTTCGCCCTGGAGCTGGTTGGTTTGTTTCAGGGCTTAGAATGGTTCTATGACGATTTTTATGAAATCCCGGAAGAAATTAATGGAAAAAATACTTTTAGAACCAAGACGGCAGAAAAAGTGGGGGTTGCGCTCTATTCAGAAATATCAGACGATGGCATGATTCACCAATCAGAATTAAGTTTTCCAGATAGCCATGTAATCCACTTTTTTAAACTCTTCCAAATAAACAAATTATTTGAGTAATATAATAAATTGATGTCAATAAATTTATGTCATGAGCATAAATTAACTATTGCATTTCCATTCTAGTATATAATTCCCATAAGGCAACATTACAATTTTTATTTATTTATTTATTGTAATGTACTTGTAAATTGTAATGGTGACCCTAAGAAACCAATGGGGAGAAAACTAATATTACATGGTTAATAAACAGCATATTATTGGTTTTAAAATCAATAACAGCAGTATTATTGGACTGCCATTTAAATTCCATCAATGCAATTTGATGTTGTTGTTGTTGTTGTTTTTCTGAATAGTATGAAAGCGAAGAAAAATTATATGTTGCCATATAGTAATACCATACCAAAGAGGGTTAAATGTAATATGACCCATATAACATCTCTGCCAATAATGGGAAGAATCTTGAAACCAGAGAAGCATCTTTCTATTTGCCCTCTGATCTCTGAGTATAAGAAAGTAGATTATGCTGACAACAGATCTTAAGTATAACTGATCTGGTGTGGTAAGACAATGCCTTTCTCCAGGTATTTCTTCTGTTGCGGTCACATGCTCAAATCATAATTAAACTCTAAATGGAAGAGAAGTCATTGAATAGCACATCTTCATCATCAGCTTCTTGAATCATCTCAGAACATGCAGTCCAGTGAATTTTTACTAACAAGGATTACTGACAAAAAAGTTCAAGTCATGATGAGTGATGACAATTATTATACAGTGGGTTTCAAAAGTGTGAGTAAGCACTGAATATCTGGGATTCACAATCTAATTTAAACCTGGATATAAATTGAAAGTTTTAGTAAAAAAAAGAAAAAAATTAAAACGTTATGACATAAAATGTAGACAAGATATTTAAGATTCCTCACTAGATAACTAATCAACTAAGCAAACTTGTGGAATTTACCATGTTAAATCTCTGCATTGATTACATTTATAGTTCACATACTGTACATTTATTATGTATTCATTTTTTATTCGGCTTACAGTCTAAATATTATGTCATTGGCCATATACAGTATGAATAATTTGTGAGCTGACATTTTCCAATTTGTACTTGTAGTGAATGAAGCAATTCCTGCATCATGCTAAGAGCACGCTTATTAGTGCGTGCAAAGCTGGATGAGATGTGATTGGTTCAAAGTCAAACGTATGATGTCACAAGCTTAATAATCACTGGGTTAGAAGTTGAAAACAGATAAATTAACTGGTAGAAAAACATTCAGGAGGAAGTTCAACTGCCACAGCCAGTGACTCATTGTTTCTTAACTGATCAGCTCAGATGACGCCACCATTTATGTCAATTAAAATGACATAATGCTGAGAAAATGACCATTAAAGGATGAAACTGGATCTTCTTACTCTATAGGTTGGTCTGTATGAACTGTTTCTTTTCAGTTTACAATGATTACATTGAGAATGTTCATTGATTATTGATTAAAGCTTGCCCCTTGTTGTGGTATAAGTGTAAATGATTACCAATACTACTTCAAAAGTCAACAGGATTGTGAAGATTGTGCAGCATGACACACTTGATGTAAACATTTCACAATGACAGCTTGAGTGAATTTCCATGTTGTATGCCAGTGACCAATCCGTGCTATTTTTACATTTAATAATAATGGGCAAATGTCTCTACTGTTCTCAGATTTGAATGAGACATGAATGAGGATTCATCTTACTGAGCTGCCATTCGCCCCCTTTAGGAAGAATGCTCAAAAGAAATTAGTCATGCCCTACAGTGAAAATAAACCAACATTCTAGAAGGTTTAAAATTAGAGTTAAAACAATGCACTAGACCAATAAAGTGGATAGTAAAATATTTGAAAATTTACTGACTAGGGGAATAAATAAATATAGAAATTTTGGTTGACACAGATGGTAATTTTTTCATGTTATGGTCGATGACAGATGTGATATTAAATTACTGATATTAAAACCTGAAACTGAAATCTGAAATCACGTGATTCAAGTGAAATCAGGCATCAAAACATTTTAATGCACATTCTTAATTTTCATTTATAATGGATAACTGTTTAGTCATTTGTAAACTATTATAAAGAGAGCATTCTGTTTGATTTTGGTCATATTCACTATAATATAAAATAACTGACTTAATTTGAGTTCAAATATTAGGTTACACCAACAAAAGTAGGATGTACTGTAATTTTGATGCCTGTATATTTTACAGTTCACTACCGTTTATATTATTAAATTATATAAACTTGATATACTAACCTTCTGAACTATAAAAGTCTGCTTTATCACTTGTATTGTTAATCATTGTAATAATTACAAAAGGCCACATGATGACTTAAAGTTCATAAAGAGTGACCCTTCCAGGAACAATAATAAATACACATGCAGATACTCACCCAAACACAAAACACTTCATCAGGATAACACATGTGACACTAAAATAATGCAATAAACATTAACTAAACTACATCAAATATAGCACAGAACACCCCAAAGTACATAACTGATATTAAAAATAAGAAGAAACTGAACTATTCCCGTAAAATGTAATGAAATGTGATGGGTCACGCAGGGAACTCTGGGTACACCTGATTATTGTTGTAATTTTAACATGTATTTTTACATGTATTCTCTGGTTAAACATAATATAAATTTTTTACTGTTAATTATACGATAAAAATCACACTTTTGACATCTTTTTTTGTTTTTGTTTTTGTTTTTACAGTATTTTAGCGAAAAATTCTTATTGTTAATTATTGTCTAGTTAAATATATTATAATTTTTCACCATATATGTTAAGGTGTACCTGTTAACCAATCATTTTTTTTGTTTACATTTTTTACTATTAAAATGACAGACATTTTTTACAGTGCAGGTAGGCTTTTATTTTAAACAACTGCCAGTGTTGGGTAAATTACTCAAAATGTAATCCAATACAAATGACTAATTACTTCTCTAAAACTGTAATAAAATAACACTACTCATATTACTAATTACTTTACTTTTAAGTTACTTTCCAAAACACTTTACACAGAAAAGTTTTTGTTTTTCTGCTCAACAAATTCAATGTCTATATTTCACTCAAGACTCAGAACCACACATTTCTCTTGATTTCACAGCACACTCCCTTACGATGCCACAGAAACGCAAACAGATGTACATGTTAACATTCATGTTCTAAATGTATTCTATATTATTTCAGAAATATAAGTAACCCAAATAATGTGCTTAAAAATAATTAACTTAATTGAAGGTTTGTAAGTGTAATCTGATTACATGAGTTTAAAATGTAATGCATTACACTACTTTGTGACTTAAAAGTTATTAGATTACACTGATTTACTTTGTCATCAGATTACAACCAACACAGACAACTACACAGTTTCCCTTATTACAATCTTATTTGCTTCCAGGCTTATCCACCAGTACTGTTAATTCAACAAAATGGTTTGGTCACTGATATATTGTAAATCATTACTAAAATAATAAGCCAAATTTATTTTTAAGAGGAAGACTATTTACACCAGATTCAATTTTGTAAAGTTCAATTTCTTTTAATGCAATTTAATTTAATTAATTTATGCTCATGACTGGGTGGAAGTAAACCACTCTAATTGTCCTTCTCAGAGGGTCAGTAAGCAGTTGAATGGGTTCTGTGGACTGTGATATGCTTTTACTCGGAGTTCACCAACCAGAACTGTTGTGAGTGACAGAGATAAGTGTGTGTGTGTTTAATGGGTAATATATCCCCGATGGCCAAACATGCTGTTGTCTCTTAAAATATCTATCACACTCTGTCGCTGCACTGCCCCAGGCTAGTGATGCACAAACAGAACTGGACACTTCAACACACACACACACACACACACACACACACACACACACACACATTTATAGAAAGAAAGTTATTAAATTAGTTTTTTTTAAATAAGACTTCAAAACAAGTGTAGGCTAACAAAATATTCTCTATATTAAGATATATAGCCATATAAAAAATGAAAAAAGTTTAGTGTCAAACTGAAGACAAACTGATAACCCATTGGTGCAATTAAACTTAATGTGACATTTTTGGTTATTGATTCATTGTTATTACTTCATATAATTATTATTATTCCTTATTTTATTTCTATTTTATTTTTGCATTATATTTGATACATTATATTATGGTATCTTAATATTGTATATAGAATTGTTACATTTATAAATTCCTTCACTGCCTTTTCATTTAGTTGAATGATTGTATTAATAGTTCATATTTCACTTGTTGCTGCTTGAACTTTAATGAGGGGAACATGTGCTCTCTAATGAGGACAAGAGATTAAAGGAAAGCAGAGAAAGAGCGCATGTTTCTGGACTCTACAGGTGCTACTATTGTTAATGCTGTTTAATCAGGAGATATTTATATTTATTTATATTTTATTAAGATGTTTGAAATACACCACATCTTGTAACTTGTGTTATTACTGAGATGTCAACACCCGGCAGAGACTGAGAAGGTGCCGCCACTAATGATAATAAGGATCATTTCACAGCTTGCGCTGTTTTCCCTTTGCTTTGTCGCGTGTGAAACGTCACATTAACAGTACAGTACACAAACTTTTCAGATTCACCATACCTCTCCCACTACATCATTCTTATCTGCTGAATCAAGTTTGTTGCCTTACCACACTATGCCAGTATTCCCCACACTCTGTGATGCCATGACAGTGCTGCTGAAGTCTTAAAGCATCTAAAGTGCATCTTTTGCGACATGAGCGATTGGTTTATGTGATCGGCCAAATTACCGATCACCGATCGAGTCATAGGACGTCAATATTGGCCGATACCGATCAGCGGCCAATCGATCGGAGCACCAGGGCCCATTGTAAGCTTTCTGGCAGAGGCAGCCAGGTTTTTATTTTTTTTACCTGTTGGTATCTGATAGAGTCCGGGATGCCATGTGTCCGAACAAGATGTCCAGGATCTCTGGCAGAAAAACAGCACCACAACATTAAAGATCCAGCACCACATTTAACCATGGGCATTGTGTACTTCATCTCTGTGTGTGCCAAACCCATCTCTGGTGTTTGCTGCCAAAAAGCTCTTTTTTTGTTTCATCTGACCATAGAACCCAGCCGCATTTGAAGTTCCAGTAGTGTCTGGCAAACTGAAGATGCTTGAGTTTGTTGTTGGATGAGAGCAGAGGCTTTTTTTCTTGAAACCCTCCCAAATAACTTGTGGTGATGTAGGTGATGTCTGATATTTTTTGTTTTAGACTTTCTGACCCCAAGACCCAACTAATTTCTGCAATTCTCCATCTGTGATCCTTGGAGATTCTTTGGCCACTTGAGCCATCCTCTTCACTGTGCGTGGAGACAATATAGACCACATGTCAAACACAAGGCCTGCAGGCCGAACTAGGCCCGCTGCACATTTCTATCTGGCCCACGCAATGATATGAGTTTTAAAATGACTTCCATACCACCTGCGGCGCACTGCACTATAAGTCCCAGCAAGCATTGCCAACATGCTGCGTGCTAAACATCAGGTTACCGCCACCCCTCCTCCTCTCACCCACACGCACAAGACAGTTGTGATCAAGCACACTGTCTGGCTGTCAACATTAGTAACGGTTTAGGGGGCCTGGGTAGCTCAGCAATTAAAGAAGCTGACTATACACCTGGAGTCACAAGTTCGAATCCAGGGCGTGCTGAGTGACTCCAGTCAGGCTTCCTAAGCAACCAATTGGCCCAGTTGCTAGGGTAGGTAGAGTCACATTGGGTTAACTTCCTCACGGTCACTATAATGTGGTTCTCGCTCTCGGTGGGGCGTGTGGTGAGATGTCCGTGGATGCCGCGGATAATAGCGTGAGCCTCCACATGTGCTAGGTCTCTGCGGTAACGCGCTCAACAAGCCACGTGATAAAGATGCACAGATTGACTGTCTCAGACGTGGAGGCAACTTAGATTCATCCTCTGCCATCCGGATTGAGGTGAGTCACTATGCCACCACGAGGATGTAGAGCGTATTGGGAATTGGGCATGCCAGTTGGGGAGAAAAGGGGAGGAAATCCAAAAAATAAAATAAATAAAAATAAAAAAACATTAGTAATGGTTTTAGCAGCAGCCTTGTTCCCTATCATCTAAAAAGTATTAGCTAGCTAGCAGCCAATCAGCCAGAAAATGGCAAAAAGAAAGAAAGTTGACAGTGAAGACAGGACTTTTCATGACAGGTGGGAGTTGGAATACTTAATTGTCGACCATAAAGAAAAATCTGTCTGTCTCGTTTGCCAGGATACTCTGGCCGTAATGAAAGAATACAACATAAGATGTCATTATGAGACAAAACACAGTGACAAATATGGGGACTTGGATATACAGCAGAGGCAACAGAAAGTGGCAGAGCTGAAGAAGGGCCTTGCACAACAGCAATGATTTCTAAAGCAAAAGCATAGAGTGATGTAGCACTAAAATCCAGTTTTATCGTAGCAGAAGAAATAGCTAAATCAGGCCAACCATACACTGAGGGTGATTTTCTGAAGAAGTGCATGCTTAAAGTTAGCGATGTGCTGTGCCCCGATAATAGGCAAGCATTTGCGAATGTCAGTCTTAGCAGAAAAAGAGCAGCTCACTGAAAAAGTGTCCATGCTCAATTGTCCATTTTTATCCATGGGGTGGAGTCCAACTAATCCGTTACAGAAGAGCTCTTGTGCGTTAAAGCAATGCTTGACACTACCACGGCATATGACATTTTTCAACAAGCAGAAAAATCTGTAAATTAAATGAAACTACCTTGGTTTAAACTTACTGGACTGACAATGTACGGGGCACCTGCAATGTGCGGTGAATTGGTGGGGAGGACGTGAGAAAAGATGCAGGAGGAGAATTGCCTGGGCGAGCTGACAGCATACCACTGCATAATACATCAGGAGGCGCTTTGTGGTAAAGTACTGAAGATGGATCGTGTAATGAACACTGTAACAAAAGCAGGTAACTGCATCAGGGCTAAGGGTTTGAACCACCGTAAGTTTCAGTCATTTCTTGAGGAGATGAATTCGGTGTATGAAGATGTGCCATACCACACATTGCGCTGGCTTGGCCGTGGGAAAGTTCTAAATAGATTTTTTGAGTTGCGTGAGTAAATACATCATTTCATGGACAGCAAGGGCAAATACATCAAACTGCTCCAAAATGAAAGGTGGTTGTGTGAATTGGCTTTTTTGTGTGACATAACAGGCCATCTCAACATACTTAACCTACAATTGCATCCCCTCCTAAATATTAAATGAGATTGGATATCATACCTCATATTTTAACTAAGTTTGTTCAAAAATCAAGAATCTGAAGGAAAAAATCGATCTAAATTAATTTATAATATGTGTAAACAAATTCCATTATGTTCACATTCCAGACTTTAATTATTCATTTTAAATGTTACATTCTCCATTTGGTATATTTCCGAAATTGTTCTCTCCGTCTTTGAAACTGTGGGGGTTCTGGTTGAAGCCAATTTTTTTGTAATCTGTTTTAAAGCTGCTATTCTGATTACCCTAAATATATTTTGATCAGTTTTATTTTTTAAGGACAATGGCATTTTACCCCAAATAAGGTTTTCTGGATGTATTTATATTGTGCAGTTAAATGTTAAATTAACCTGTCTAATTTGTCTAAGTTGTCCATTTAGAGCACTCATGTAGAATTTGACAGTAATGAGCCTTTTTTTTTTTTTTTTTTTTTCACATTTTCTCCAACAGTCCTTTTTACCCATGCTATTGTATTTACTTTGAATAACAGGTGTTATAAAAAAAAAAAAAAATCTCATTTGTATCTTCCAAGCATATTCCTGGATTGAGTAGTATGGAATGTAATATATGATATTTCTTTCTGTATTTTTAATTCATCCTCCCACCAACATATAATTTTATTAATATTGTCCTGTATATCTCTTTCAAGTGCACTCTTTTACATTCCTAACATTTGTATAGGATTAGTTGTATTGTATGTATCAATTATATAATTTATTAATGAAGAATAAAAATCCTTTTTTATTTCTTTTACTTTAACTTCTGTGAATAAATATCTTCTTACCTGTAAATAATACAAAAATTGTGAATTTGGAAGCTCATATTTTTTGCTATGTTTGAAAAGGCATCCATTCCTTTATCAGTGAACAGTTGGTGATATCTTTTCAGACCTCTATCTGCCCAAAACTTAAATGTATTATCTAAACTGTTTGGCATGAAATCAGGATCTTTATCAATTTCTTGTAAATTAACTAACTGTAAATTATCTTTCTTAATTTTACTATTTTTTCTTTTTTTCTAACCAAATTCTAAAAGTACTATTTATACAAATATTATTTACTGATTTAAATTTGTTGCTTTGTTTGGGTAGGAACAGGGATATACTAATAGTTTCCCCCATTTGATAAACTTCCTTCTTCCTTCATTTCACTTTAGATTCTTCGTTCATTCAAATCAATATAGGCTGAATTTGGGCAGCTTTATAACAGTTTATTAAATTTGGGAATTCTAGTCCTGTAAGCCTTTTTGACAACTTATCCCATATATATTTACAAAGTAGTTCATTCCGTTGTCTAAAAACACTTTTTGATATACTAACTGGTAGATTTTGAAAAGGAAAATAAACTTAGGGAGAATATTCATCTTTACAGTCTCTATCCGTTTTGTAATCAATAGCAGCCTATATTTATTTGTAATAGTTCTGAATGATATATAAAGTTTTAAATTCAAATAAATATACAAGCTTTTATATTTTAAATAAATTTAAGCTTTTAAAATTAATAAGCCTGTGTGTTCTTGTTGTTGGCCTGTATGAATACTACGCATTGATATACCAGCTTTTTTATATATATTTTTATCACATAAAGAATTTGTTTGCAGCAGTCCTCTTGAGCTCTCGTAGCAGCCACTGTTTCTTCTCGTTGTGTAAATGTCCTTAACTGCTTCATAATTTTACAGATATCCCATGTACTGTGTAAATCATGTGTTTTAAGTCATCATGATTTCATGCTGAACTCTTGAGCGGTTAAAATGCATTTGAAGGTTTTTTTATATTTTTAAAATGATGTCTTGTGCACAGTTTAAATATTTTAATTTAATTTTTTTTTTTTCATAATCATCAACTTTCAGCAGAGAGGTAAATCCCGCTGAGTCTCTCACCAGAAGTGAATCGCGTTCTCTCACACGATTGGCTGTGCGCTGCAAACGTCACTCATTCATGTGCACGAGCGCGTAATCTAATCTTTTGGTCAAGATTGAAGCCTGAGTTGACTGGTTTGAATTTGTCAACCTCAAACCAATCCTGAAACCCTGAGTTCATTCAGCGACCTTCATGGTACAGGGCACAGGTGTCAAGTTATAGCAAATAGATAACAAAATAAGAATGAAAACCTGATAAACGCTTAAATAGGTTGGGCAGTTAATTTAAAGTTTTATTCATGATTGAGTTATGCTTGCTTTTAGTTCTTTGATGCTTCAAGTCGTATTACCTATTATGCGAATTTCATATTTGTATGAAGCAATGGCTAATTTGAGTCACAGCAGCATCACATTTTTTTCTACAAAAAATAAATATAAGCCAAGTTGATTGAGTTTGACACCCCTGATATAGACACACGTCCTTTTCCAGGCCGATTCTTAAGATCTCCAGTTGATTGGAACTTGTTAATTATTGCCCTGATGGTGGAAATGGGCATTTTCAATGCTTTGGCTATTTTCTTATTTTCCCATTTTGTTAAGTTCAACAACCTTTTGCTGCACATCAAAACCATATTCTTTAGTCTAACCCACTGTGATTGATGATTAAGGCAATTTGGCCTGTGTATTACCCAATGGCGATTTCTTAGGGCCAGCAAAGCCTTCTCTGCTGGCGTAATATGCCTAATAAATACATATTTTTTCATCCTTTCATTCTCATTGATGTATTTTCAATCGTTGAAAATTCCCACTCCTAAATCATCTACAAAAAAACAAAAAGATTATCCAATCAGAATTTATTCCTCGATGTTTACAAGCAAAGTGTGACAACTGTTTCACAAATCTCATGCCCGAAGCCATGCTCCTTAGCCGAAGCAGCGCGAGTCTGAGCTCTACCCCGTCAGGCCTTCAGAATTTCCACAGAATCCCTCAACACTGCAGTGAATAGGCATTTAAAGTCAGATTGTCAGATTCATCAGCCAATCAGATTAATGTATTTGTTCTTGTGGGTGTGGTCTTTAGGATATGTCCCAGTCCAGGCCTTCTAGCTGGCCTTGAGTGAAGCAATCACGCTTCAAGTGATGTATGTAATTTGAAAGCGAAGAGTGCGAGATCTTGCTGATGAGTCGGCTGTCACTGCCACATCACCATTGAGGAACAGATCCTTATGGATTTAAAAACCTGAGATGTTCTGCGTGATCGTGCGACTGATTAATTGATTAAACAGGAAAGGAGGACTGATTTTCACTTCAAGCTAATTGGTAAGTGCTATTTGCATTGTTTTAACAACATCAGGAGTTTTGTAAGTATAAATTAGTCTGCTTGAGCATTCAGTGTCGGATCAAATTTAGAAAAGTAACCGTGTACCCTGACGAAACAAAATTTAATGCAAGCAAAATTTAAATCGCAAATATTATTAGAGAGCTTTTTCTTGGTATTAGACCTCCTTGGTTCTGGCTTTCGTGTGTGGACGTGTTTTTAAAATGTCAATTGGTATTATTAGTTGACTGCCACGTAATGTATGATATGGCATCTTATTCATTGTGAAACTTTGTTTTCTTAATGGCATGAATCGCACTGAAGGCCTAGACTTAAAACGCAAGGGCCGCGGCTGGTGTTACCTCATATTTATACCCCTGTGAAACAGGAAGTCATGGCTGAACAATTTAATGTTCCTAGTCACTCAGGTGCACTAAAATTTTTTAAATATGAATGAGAATATACTTCAGATATATTTTACTCATAAGAATTTCTAGGGGTGCCAATAATTGTGGCCAACGTGTTTTGGAGAAAAAACATTTTTATTTAATAATGAGATATTTCCCCTCTTTCAATTGTTTTACTTGTTTTAACGGCTAGATTTTTGTGAATTTTTTGAATGAAAGACCAAAAGTATAAACAATGCAGATTTTTTTTCACAGCCTTCTTTGCTCATATTTATCAAGGGTGCCAATATTTTCAGCCACAACTGTATACAGTATATATACATATATATTAGAATTTTTTATATTTTTTAACAGTTTTTTCCAAAACACACACTTTTGTGCTTTGATATAGAGGAGACTGGGGCTAGTTCATTCATTTAACACACAACAAGGCATGTTGTTCCACTATGTGGGGTAAGTTGTCACAATGGGAATAGGCCATTAATTATCCTGTTTAATGGCTTTTCAACCAAATTCAAACAATGCAGCACAAAATGATATTGTGCTACAAGGTACTCCAAGAATATTTTCATATTCATATTACCATGGTACCATGTCCAAGTAATACAGTAATTCCATGGTAGCTTATGGTAAATTAAAAAAAAAGTGAAACTTAATTACAAGGCCATTAATACAGCACACATAAAAGGCACAATGATACGGCATATTAATAAAAAAATAAAAAATTAATCTGGCAATTAAATATTCATATATGGCGTTCCAGCTTGAAAAGATATTAAATCAGTGTTATATAAGAAATGTTCAGGCTTTAAACAGGAATTCATTAAATCCATCTCATATTTTACATCTCTATGAGAAACTCCATGGTCTAAATTCTTCTGTAAATGGTGTAAGCCACTCAGTTTAGTCTAGTATGGTTCTCACAAAAAAAACTATAAAACCAGCAGCTGAGGGCAGCATCAGTAGCACATGAGTGATGTCGCAGGCACACTGAAGAGCATGATCTGCTTTAATAATACATAAGCTATCTGTCCCTCAGACATTGAGAAGTCTCTCGACATGCCCACATCAGCAGTGAGCACTGATCCACACATAACACGCACACATCTCATTTAGATTTACTCTCTTTTTAATGATGGGTCTATTATTCTAACACTATGTCTGCATTTTAAGCATTCTTTAGTGTTGGAATGGTTTAACTATTGATTTAATTTGGCTCAATCAGGCTGCTATTTCTGCAGTATAAGCCACAATAAGTGTACTTTGCATATGCAAATTGTCTGCATGCATGGAATACCTACAGTATATAACATTGGTTGGGTTTGGAATGGCATACCACAATACTACTTGTACTATTTCTGCTGTATATAGATATGGCAGAAATAGTAGCAAGGTAGTATGCCATTCCGAACTCAGCTATTTGTCAAAATGTGCAGTATACAACAGAGCATGCTGCATGGAATACTGTATCTTAGAGCTGCACTAGGTAAGATATGTTTATTTTTTTCTTCTTCAAAACCTTGTCCTTGTCTTACCCCGATTTACTACAGAAAGCCTACAATAATGATTTTTATATAGAGCTGTCGGGTCAGATTTGGTGTGAAATCGCAGGCATACGTCATTTGTCCTTGCGCGTTTACATCATGTCTGAAAGCTCAGAAAGAAGGTCCAGCTGGGGAAGTGGAAAGCGAGTGCAACAGCTATTCAGTGAGTAGCAGTTTCAGGACAGTCACAGCAACGGTGTGAAATCACACTCCTAATGGATTTATAAATATTTTTAACTGTTTGGTGAAGTTGTTTACCTGCTATAATGCTTGGATATGTTTTCAGGTAGGGTTGTTGAAGATTACATTGGTTGTCATAAATTAATGAATCGAACATTACTCATGTATACCGATCGCGGTGTGTTTATTTGTTTCCTATCTGTCACTCACTCAACGTTGTGTCGATGTAGTGACACTAGGGGTCACTCTTGGGAGCCCTAAACACCTCTGATCTTTGAAAAAAGGCCAATGGGAATTGGCGAGTGGAATTTGCATGCCACTCCCCCGGACATACGGGTATAAAAGGAGCTGGTATGCAACCACTCATTCAGATTTTCTCTTCGAAGCCAAGCAGTTCTATTAATTGAAGCTGAATTCATCCGCAAGTTCATTCACCTCATCTGCTGGATTTTACGGTGCATTTCAGCGGCTTCTCCCCCTCTGCACCCGTGGAGAACGCCCCTGGGCGCTTCGGCAGAATAACAAAAAGAGTATATTCTAAAAAGAGTATATTTTCATTCTAAAAGAGCGGCACACACGGAACGTCTTTTTAAAGATGCCTTTCCATTTGTGTGTTATTCCTGGTTGCAGTCGTTATCTCTCCGCTTCTGATGGCCACGATCGCTGTCTTATGAGCATGCTGGGGAATGGGAGGTCCATGGGGGGATACCCGGCAGAGGTGGTCCCATTGGGGTCTTACGAAAGCAAGCCACGACCACAACGTTGCCATTGTCATGTTCTCGCAATGAGAACATGATCCATCCACGAACGCTGTCTCCGCATGGGTCACGCCCAGACACGAAAGACAGCAATCGTGACCGTCAGAAGTTGAGAGATAACGACCACAACCAGGAATAATACACAAACAGAAAAGCATCTTTAAAAAGACCACCATTCCATTTCAGCAGTTTTGGCGCTCTGCATGCCCAGCTGTGGCACAAGCATGCCCACACTGGGATGGTTCCGACGGACTGCGGGGACGATATACTTCCTCCCCCCTCCCCGACCGATCCTATGGTGGGTATCAGGAGCCAGGGAAGTGCTTCGATGTCCCTCAACTCAGCACGGCCACGGGGTTCAAGCCCCCTCAACGTGGCGCCTCAGGCTCCGCACTGCCGCAAGGCCCCACCTGCTGGTACGTCCGACGAGATTGTCCCTTTGGTCCTCCTCGCCCAGAGCTGGGACGCGTGGCTCACGCTTTCCAACCCATCGTGATGGCTGATCCAGACCGTCCGATTTGGCTATGCAATTCAGTTCGCCAGGCGTCCGCCCCAGTTCAGTGGCGTCCGCTTCACCTCGGCTAAGGGCAAGAACGCCGCTACCTTGCGCGTGGAAATCGCTACCCTTCTACGGATGGGTGTGATAGAGCCTGTCCCTCCGGCTGAGATGAAGAAGGGGTTTTACAGCCCCTACTTCATCGTACCGAAGAAAGGCGGTGGGTTGCGGCCAATCTTGGACCTGCGAGTACTGAACTGGGCTTTGCACAGACTCCTGTTCAAGATGCTGACGCAAAAACGCATTCTAGCGAGTGTCCGGCTTAAAGATTGATTCGCGGCAGTAGACCTGAAAGACGCGTACTTCCACATCTCGGTTTTACCTTGACACAGACCCTTCCTGCGGTTTGCTTTTGAGGGCCGGGCGTACCAGTACAAGGTCCTCCCCTTCGGCCTGTCCTTGTCCCCTCGCATCTTCACGAAGGTCGCAGAGGCAGCCCTTGCCCCGCTAAGGGAAGTGGGAATTCGCATACTCAACTACCTCAATGACTGGCTGATCCTAGCTCACTCTCAAGACTGTGCACACACAAGGACCTGGTGCTCAGGCACCTCAGCCGGCTGTGGCTTCAGGTCAACTGGGAAAAGAGCAAGCTCTCCCCGGTTCAGAGCATCTATTTTCTCGGCTTGGAGTTGGACTCAGTCTCGATGACGGTGCGCCTCACGAACGAGCGTGCACAGTCGGTGCTGAAATGACTGAAGGCGTTCAGGCAGAAGACAGCGGTTACACTGAAACTCTTTCAGAGGCTCCTGGGGCATTTGGCATCCTCAGCGGTGGCCACACCGCTCGGGTTGATGCATATGAGACCGCTTCAGCAGTGGCTTCAGACTCGAGTCCCGAGATGGGCATGGCACCGCGGGACACATCGCACCGATCTGTCACTGCCTCTTCAGCCCTTGGAATGACCTTGCATTTCTACAGGCAGGGGTTCCCCTATAGCAGGTCTCCAGGCACGTCATGGTTATGATGGATGCCTCCAAGACGGGCTGGGGCGCCATATGCAACCGGAATGCAGCCACCAGCTCCTGGACTGGCCCGCAGCTACGTTGGCACATCAACTGCCTCGAGTTGTTGGCAGTACTGCTCGCCCTGCAGAGGCTTCGGCCATTGATCCAGGGCAAGCATGTGTTGGTTCGGACAGACAACACGGCAACGGTGGCATACATCAACCGCCAAGGCGGCTTATGCTCGCACTGCATGTCACAACTCACCCGCCGTATCTTCCTCTGGAGTCAGCAGCACCTCAAGTCGCTGCAAGCCACTCACATCCCAGGCGACTGCAACACCGCAGCGGATGCGCTGTCACATCAGGTTACGCTCAGGGGAGAGTGGAGACTCCACCCCCAGGTGGCCCAGCTGATTTGGAGTGGATTCGGTCAAGCACAGGTAGACCTGTTTGCTTCCTGGGAGTCCTCCCACTGCCCGCTTTGGTACGCCCTGACCGAGGCACCCCTCAGTATAGACGCGCTGGCACACAGCTCACCCCCAGGACTACAAAATATGCGTTTCCCCCAGTGAGCCTACTTGCACAGACTCTGTGCAAGGTCAGGGTGGACGAGGAGCAGGTCGTCCTGGTAGCATCCTACTGGCCCACCCAGACGTGGTTCTCGGACCTCACACTCCTCACGACAGAGGCAAATTGAAGGGACTACAGGGAGCTCCCTTCAAGCCGTTGGAGTCAGCCGAGCTAAAGGCACTCTCTCTGAAGACTGCCCTCCTGACTGCGCTCACTTCCATCAAGAGGGTAGGGGACCTGCAGTCGTTCTCTGTCAACGAAACGTGCCTGGATTTCAGTCCGGGCTACTCTCACATGATTCTGAGACCCCGACCGGGCTATGTGCCCAAGGTTCCCACGACCCCATTTAGGGATCAGGTGGTGAACCTGCAAGCGCCGCCCCAGGAGGAGGCAGACCCAGCCTTGGCGTTGCTGTGTCCGGTGCATGCTTTATGCATCTATTTGGATCGCATGGAGAGCTTTAGAAACTCAGAGCAGCTCTTTGTCTGTTTTGGCGGACAGCAGAAAGGAAGCACTTTCTAAACAGAGGATCGGCCATTGGGTCATCGATGCCATCATGATGGCGTATCACGCCCAGCACGTGCCGCCCCCAACAGGGCTACGAGCCCATTCTACCAGGAGTGTGGCGGCCTCCTGGGCCCTGACCAATGGCGCCTCTCTAGCAGACATCTGCAGAGCAGTGGGCTGGGCAACACCCAACACCTTTGCGAGGTTCTATAATCTCCGGGTTGAGCCGGTTTCATCTCGTGTTTTGTCAGGTACGAACAGGTAAGTTCTGGGACAGCTGGCCGGGTGTACTGCTTGCGCATAGCACCTGAAGACGTGCGCTGTTGACTCCCAGTAGTGTTCACAAAGTGGTGATCCCTGGATGACTTTCCTCCTTTGCCCTGTGGCAGACGAGTTTGCGGAGAAACTTACTGCCAGCCCAGTACATGTGCTAACTAAGCCCTGTACTGGGTTAGGTGCTTCACATGTGCTGGTTCCCCATAGGTGGCCCCATGTGATGTATATCTGCCATTAAATAATTTCCCTGTTGGTAAACTGCATCTTCCTTGGGCAATGGTTCCTCTGCCCCTGGTCACCGTGTTTGTAGAGTTTCTCCCCTCTCGGGTAGGACCTACCATGGGACTTCTCCACATGACATACTTCCGACAAGACTCGGTAAGACCATGTGACGTATTTCCACTCAAAATACTCCCCCCCCCCCAGGTGTGGTCTCCGCGGTGTCTTCCCTTTGGGAGTGACACCCCCCGATGTAGACACTTATGGCCCCAGTCGGTAAACAAATTCCACTCTTTTTGGGGAGAAAAGAGAGGAAAAGAGGCCACGACTGGGCTAGCCTGTCCCTGTTTTTTGGGCAGTCGACTTGTTCCCAAAGGATCGTTTGATGCTCATAAGAGCATTGGGGGAGGTTACGTGACGGCCTGGTGCGCTGGCTATGAGGCACACAGCGGTCTGCCCATCTCGCACCGGCAGTCCATGTAACACAGTTCAGCTAGTTGTGGCATTTTGTATAGGGACCCCTACTGTCACTACATCGACACAACATTGAGTGAGTGACAGATAGGGAATGTCCTGGTTACTTTCGTAACCTCCGTTCCCTGATGGAGGGAATGAGACGTTTTGTCCCTTTTGCCACAACGCTGAACTACCCGCTCAAATGGCCGGGACCTTGTCTCGGCTCCTCAGCACAAAACTTGAATGAGTGGTTACATATCAGCTCCTTTTATACCCGTATGTCCGGGGGAGTGGCATGCAAATTCCACTCACCAATTCCCATTGGCCTTTTTTCAAAGATCAGAGGTGTTTAGGGCTCCCAAGAGTAACCCCTAGTGTCACTACATCGACACAGTGTCTTGTTCCCACCATCAGAGAACAGAGGTTACGAAAGGAACCAGGACGTTTTTTCCGGTGAAGTTACTGAAACATATTTACAAATATTCATGAAATCAGTATTTTATAATATTACTGCAGTTTCGAGATTCCCTAAGTGTGTGTGCACACAGCTGTTTTCTTATTTCTTTTACCCCAGTCACAGAAATGCACAAGTTGGTGTCGCTTTTCATTGCCCTTTTATCAGATAGTCTGTTTAAACAGAGTGAACAAATTAAAATTGTATCTAAAAGCCACTAAATGTAAGGTAGATCTCCACGAATATATGCTCATCTCAAGTTGTTTATTTACATTTATGTATTTGGCAGACATTTTTATCCAAAGCGACTTACAGTGCACTTATTACAGGGACAGTACCCCCGGAGAAACCTGGAGTTAAGTGCTTTGCTCAAGGACACAATGGTGGTGGCTGTGGGGATCGAACCGGCAACCTTCTGATTACCAGTTATATGCTTTAGCCCACTATGCCACCACCACTCATATATTGGTAATTTTTGGTCATCATTTTTTGCATGTAACCATCTCTCTATTAACTTTACTTCCAAAGTATTGATTAAATAAACTGTTTATTATTGTATTTGTCATTTTGCATATTATTTTCATGTTTAATATAGTATATTTCATCATTATTCAATCCTTATTTTGTGTTTTTATATTACAGTTTTATTGTTTGCAGTGCATATACCTACTTGTGTAGTGTTACGGTTCATTTGCATAGTCCACGGCTGTAGATTGTAATATAAAATATGTCTTCAATTGAACTCATATCAGCCATTTAACTAGTTTCACCTCTTAAATTGATATGTGTAGTACAATACAAAGTGTATTGTGTAGTGGATAAAACACTTGAGTAATCATTAAAATATGTAATTAAGAGTGTTGTTTATCTTCCTCAATGTAAGTAATACTTTGGCTATAAATGTTTAAACGAATAACATTATATCAACATGAAAATAGCATGTCATGACTCCAGCTCTGCAGGTAAATATCTCAGATCACAAGCAAAGCAGGTAACCTCAAATCATGAGACTCATCCGCCAAAAGTGAGGTGCCGAATCACAACTTAAAGGGGACATATTATGCCCCTTTTTACATGATTTAATATAAAATATATAATATATAACACCTGAGATGTCCCCAGAATGTGTCTGTCAAGTTTGAGCTCAAAATACCTCACAGTACCGTGGGCAGTACCTTTCCCCTTCTGACGTCATTAGGGGCTGCAAACCTGAATGGCTCGACCACAACCACAGATTTCGATAGAGAGAACAACGTGCTGGCGCGTCCTGCTGGAATTTTTCCTCATAACAGCGGAATCAACTTAAAATACTCCATCATTTTTGGGCATACAGATAAGTGTAAGACATCATTAGAGACTATAAAGGGTCTACTTTTATTTGTGTACACTCACAATAACAACAAAACCTTGTGCTTTTGTAAAATAAAGAAAATAAACAGGGTGTGCTTTCAGCCATCTCTGTCTCTGCGAGCATCTTTCTGAAACAAGTCACAAAAATTAACTGAAACTCCACGAATACTTATCAGACAAACATGAAACATATGCCTAAAGAAAGCCTAAAATGTCTACTTTTAAATAAAATATTTCAAATTTAAAACAAAGATTCTCCTGCAATGTAATCTGTATGAAACAAAGCGATGTACAGTTTCTCTGGGCTCAGCTAATTATCGCTAATGTGATCACACCCACCAGCAGAGCACGCTATTCATACGGTAATGTGCTGAGGCGATAAATGCAAATGGTAAACGCCCCCAAAAGTGCCTTAAAAAGCATCAAGTTCATTCACTTTTCTGTGCGTTTGGAAGATGGCACGCTATACAGGTGAGGAAGCACCTGGATAGTGACGAAGAGTTCACATTTTCCTCAGAAGAAGAGCGGAAATCCGACGATGAACGTTTGAAGAGCGACTTGATCCAGCTGAGGATACAATTTCGGATGAGTAAGACATTTAGTTTTACGTACATTAGTTGACATGCTATTTTATATAAACATGTACATATTCTACTAGTTGGACTATTTCCAGACTTGCCAGCCAGGATTCAGAGTATTGAAATATGTCCTAATAGGCAAGCTTTAGTTGCATTTAAATGCTGTTTCGGCTAAAGCAGGTATTTAAATTGTATGTTGTATGATATAAATATGATATGGAATATGATATAAAAATAATATGAATGTTTAGATTATATTTTAACTAGTGTTTATGCTGCCTCATTATCATCAACGAAGCTTGTGCTTGCAAATATCTGTTTGGGTGTAAATGTGTAAAATGTGCTGTAAATATGCCCATATTAGAAAATCAGCATATTAGAATGATTTCTGAAGGATCATGTGACACTGAAGACTGCAGTAATGATGCTGAAAATTCAGCTTTGATCACAGGAATAAACTGCATTTTACAATATATTCAAATAGAAAACAGTTATTTTAAATTGTAAGAATATTTCACAATATCACTGTTTTTGCTGTATTTTGGATCAAATAAATGCAGCTTTGGTGAGCAGAAGAGACTTTTTAAAAACATTATAAAATCTTACAGATCTAAAAACTTTTAGACAGTAGTGTAGGTCTAAAGTTTTTAAGTAAAGTCTTTATGTAAAGAAAATGTATAGTTAGTATTATTTCTTTTAACTTAAACTTGATTTTGTGAATACGCTACAACCAATACATTCAATCATTAAGTCTCCTCACATTCATTCTCTCTCAGGGGAGGGGTCTTTGTCTCCTCAGGTATGAATCACATCAATATTCATGATCATCCACGCCTCCTCGCATATGGCCTTTCTAACACTAAAGTGTCTTACAAAAGTTAAATAACTATATTGTTTTGTATGAATGAGTGATCAGGATGGTTTTCACATCATTTTTGTAGCAAAAACTCTAGGCTACAAGATCCAGTTCTCAAAAGTCTTGTGAACAAATGTTTAGTATGTGATGCCTTATTTCAGTGACTTAAAATGTTAGTTTTTTTTCAAAAATCATGCATAAACGCTATTTTCTCAAAAATACAAACATGTACATACATGTTGTTCACATATTATTGTAGCCCAGTTTGTGCTGAATACAGTGTTATCAGACTTTAGCCATTAATATGTTTTTAAGCAACTGAAAAAAGCACAAATGTCAAGGCATGTCAAAACTTCTCCAGGGCCCAAAACACCCTCAGACCCCAGAGGGTTAAAACATGAATTAAATAAACACATTTATTTGTCCATTTATAAATTGGTTTATTTATTCAAATTTTTTCTTCTTCAAATTAATAGATTGATCATTTATTCCTTTATTCTTTTTAAATGGCACTCCTGAGATTCCATAGATCGTTAGTACACAGGGCTGATCAGGTAGGTTGAGAAAATGTCTCAGCAGTGTGTACATTGTCACAAGCCTTAAAATATGGCAGCATAATTTCAGATAAAATGGACAGATAATATGAAACAAGACACAAGTGGCACGGGTCTCGGATTCACCTCCTCCTGGCTCTTGCGTCAGCACCACTATTGTGGCCAAAAAGAAGAGCCCAGGCTGCCGACTGTAGAGGGCATGAGATGAGAGAGAGAGAGGAGGGGAACAAAAACAAACACCTGTCACTTGTAACCGCTCTGGTTAAATGCCAAATTAATGCTCTCCTCTCACTTCTTTGAGAGACCCATCTCTATCCAGTGTCCCCGCATGTACACGATGGATAAGCGGTTAACCGCGCCACCACCGAGATGTGAGCCATTGTACTCGCACCCCGGATTTGAAAGCACGCATCGCAGCCGATGGCCCAAGATTTCAGACATAAATAACATAAATAAAATAATAAACGTCTCTCAGAAGGCTGACGCCGCATTTACTGTTCGCTTACCCAGTCATTCATGTTTAATTTTAAGTCCATTTTTGATTTAAACCACCTCAGCAGCAAGTTTAAAGTTAATCCATAACTGATATTTAAATCAGTTTAGATTAATGTCGCAACAGGATTAAAATAAATCTAGATTTACTGTGAAATTTAAATCAGGATCAAAACAATAGTTTAAATGTTTAAAAGTTTAAAGTTTGATGCAATATAATTATCAGATAAACCTTGATTTAATCTAAATTTAAGAATAATCCTTGTTGGTGCAACCCATCCATAGTTTCTAAACATTTTGGTCACTTTCAGCTTTTTAAAAATGAACAAATCCATGTATTCCATTAATAAATATGATACTATATTGCATTTATTATATTTTGTTACATTTTATTGTTTTATTACATAATTTGTTTTATTTACATTGATTTGCTGAACACATGCTAAAAACCAGTACTGACTGTTTAAGAAAACAGACATTTCTGTGAAGAGCATCTGTAAATGAGCGCATGTTAACGAGAGAGTACTCTAATGGCTTTACCTCATCCATGCTATGCGTGATTAGAATTAAAATAAAAAAAAAATTTTTTTATTGTTTTTGATCAACAATACTACTCAATAGTACTACTCACCACTGTACTACTCAAACACTGCTGAGTGAAATTTGAACATTTACCAACCAGTGGCAAATCATAGATATTTTTAGTCGCATAGCACAAAATTTGGTCGCAAATGTGAGCGATTTTCTCTTATTGTAGTAGAGGGTTGAGGATAGAGTAAAAAATATCAATCTTGGAATTTAAGAATTGATATTGAGATCCTTCAAGATTGCGATGCATTAGAAAATCAATATTTTACCCAGTCCTACTTTGTACGCTAATATTCCGTTCCAAAAATAGCCAGTGTTTTATATATTTTAGTTGTGTACTTAAGTTATGTAATTTATAACTTTAATAAAATGCTTTCAAACAATTCATACTGTTAAAAGTACTAAATCGAATCGAAATGCTATTTATTTTTATTACGGCTGTCGATTTAACACATTCATTTAGTGTGATTAATTATATGTGGACCCACTTTATATTAAGTGGCCTTAACTACTAATTAACCATTTGATACAATGTACTTATTATGTACATACATGTTGTTGCATTGTAATTACATTTAAAGAATATGCATTTAATTACATTTGTAGTTACACTATTAACTTTACCCTTAACCCAACCCAACCTAACTCTAACCCCAATCCTAACCCTAACCCTACCCTTACTCCTAAACCTACCCGTACCTCAACCTCAGTAGCAGCAAATGTGGGCATTTTGCAGAACAACATGTAGTTACACAGTAAATACATGTTCTTGTATGTATTTAATGTTAGTCCATAGTAGTTAAGACCGCCTAATATAAAGTGTGACCTTATACGTTAATGAATTAAAATGCAATTAATCATGCCTCCTGACCTGTACATAAATTCCATAATAAAAGCACGTATTTTCCCAATATCGGAACAATTCAAGCTTTAAGTACACATGACTTCGTGTTTTTACGAGCCACGTCAGCAGGGGACAGTCAGCGCACATAAACAAACCTCACAAACCTCATAAGATTGCATTTTTGACAGCTGGACTAATCACAATGCAATAACAGAATGCAGGGATCTTCAGCAACTTTCAAAGTTTCAACAATTTTTTCCAACAATTTCTTTAAACAGTATCCTAAAAATGTGGCGTTTATGACTTTGAAAATCAATGAGACACTCAAAAAGCGTCTGCTGACACGTGTACATAAACAATATAATTAAAAATAGCACAGATGGAACCTAAGAAAACGTTCTGTGAGAACAGGACAGATTGGCGAACCCAACTGCAAAATCGATTGCTGTTGACTGAAGACTCATGTTCAATAATACGGGAATAAAACAAAACAATATACTGACTTCTAAAGCCACTTTTTGTTTTGTGAAATTGACGCCTTACTGCCACAGTAATACAATATATTTCAATCTGATAATATATTTGAATTATTAGATATTTATGTTCAATTATCTTTATTTTTTATGGGGCCTTTCTCTGCAAATAATGATATATGTGATTAATTGTGATTAATTGGATTCATTAAAGGTGCTGTAAGCGATTTTTTCATGGAAAGTTTTGTAAAAAAAAATCCTACTCCCTGAAAGATATTTACGAAATAAGTGTCATAATATATTGTATCTCACCTGTCTCTGTGACAGCACTAGACTCTGTAAACAGCAAACAAAAATGTGTCCACGGGCCACGGACAATGACGTTTTCGACCTGTCAATCATTTTGCGCGTTCTCATAGTATTGTAGTTGCATCAAATTATTGAGGCTTATTGACATTTTAAAGCCATGTTGTTCCTAACAGTTGTCTATTGATGGTGCTATTTTGCTGTTGTTGTTTTAAACAACCGTTTCTGCACAATGTGGGTCTCAATAAAGCTCATTTGTTATCTTTGGAGTGCAGGGTTCTGGAAAGAGAGCACGTGGCTAATTCAATGGCTCAGTCTCGTGGAAGTAGAAAGGCTGAAATCGCTTACAGCACCGGCTGGTCATGAAATTAATTAAATCAAAAATTTTAATCAAATGACAGCCCTCATTTTTATACCATACACTATCCTGTGTCATCTCAACCTTCATGTAAGTATCTCTCACAATGCAATTGCATTAAAAGATTAAGATTTTTATTAAAATATTTCTTATTTGTATGCCCCTATTATTGAGTATCTTTTTAAGGATAAAACACTGTGAGCATTGTAGCACTTACTGCTTGACACATTCACATACATTTCAATAACTTTTTCAGTCGGAAGTTTTTGGAGTTTTATCTTTTCTTTTTTTTACAGAGATTGCTGGGCCAGATTTCTAATGCGTATGGCAGGCACCTATTGTTGCAATTAAATAAATTGTACTTATTAGTGTAAATAAGTAAATCTTTCTATAGAAGATTCCCTGAACTTTCCAAATCTTTTCATATTTGATTAATTTCCATGATTCAAAATCACATTTTAAAATTTCTCATATATTTTCTCATGTTTTTCCATCATGCATATTTATAACTGGTTTTCATTTACAACTGACTATGTTAAAAGGAACTGTAGAGGAGTCACGCGACACCATGCGAGGATCGGACGTGTTAACGGCCAGCTCTGCGCACTTTGCTAGTTTTAATACTTTAAATGACATAAACCAGTGAGATTCGATACACTCTGTTCCATAACTGTTCTAGGAGGACAATATGTCTAAGAATTCAAAATCCATCAAAAGATACTTACGTGCTCAAGCTGACGCCCCCGAGCAGGCCGCAAGCCTGGGAGTCGACTTAGTCGGGGAGGTGCGGAAAATGCGGCGAGAGATACTGAACATGTCGGCAATGCTGACAAAGGTCGTTGCTAACTAGCAGGATCTTGCTGTGATAGTCGATCAATCACTGCCATGGAGGCGAAGTTCACTGATGTGGTTACAAGAGTGGGGGATGTCGAGAAATGGATCGATTGCCTGGAGTCATCAGAGGGGGAATAATCTGCTAATCTGCTAGCGACTAAGGTGGATTTGGAGCATGTCTGGGATAAATTGGAGGACATGGAGAGCTCCTGAGGGAGCAGAGGGACAGGATATGTTGAAGTTCCTGGATAGACTCTTTCCGAATCTGCTCGACATAGTAGGCCATAAACTGGAAATCGAGGAAGCTCACAGAGTTCCTGCTCTGACAGGCCCCGATCAATTCTGACCAAATTTCTGAGATCATCCGATAAAGATCTTGTGTTACGCGAGGCGAGGAGTAAAGGAAGGCTTTCTTGGAAGAACCACAGCATCTTTTTGTTCCCAGACTTTGTGAATTCGACAAGAGAGAAACGTGATCGATTTAAGGAATGCAAGAAACTTTTACATCAACGGAAGTTTGCTTTTGCACTGATATTCCCGGCCAAATTGAGAATAGATGCTAAGGATGACCGTAAAACATTCACATGCCCACAGCAAGCAATGTACTTCATAAAGTCAATGGAATGAGTAAGTCATCTTGTCACACTCAAGTTGCACCCGAGTGGACCGGCTCACTGAACATTCGCTTGACTGTTTGAGGAATCTGCACGCTTTTTTTCTGCTGGTTCCGCCTAGCAGCTGGAGTTTATTTTGTAGAGTAACACGCCTTCAGGACAGTTTTATGGAAGAATCTACAGGCGCTTTGTGCTTATTCCGCCTATAGGCTGGAGTTTGTTTTATAGATTATCTTTTGCTGTGTAATTTTGTCTCACAAACTTTGTATAGAAACACCGGACTTGAGCAACCTGACTGGAAGGCTGTCACAGGGGTTTTCGTAGGCGTGCATGGACTGTTTGAGTTTGGAGGGATGGACGCCAGTTGGCTCTGTCATGCGCAGGGTTAATGTGCACTTTTTTCTTTTTTCTGTGTTATTCGTTTTAGGGGATGTTCGGGGTTTGATTGTTGCACTAATGTTGGAATGTGGCCTTTATAATCTTGTTTTTGACACACAATCTATTTTTTTCTTATATGTCAAAATGTCAAATGTTAATATGAGTGGACAGTCTCTCTCCATGTGGAATGTGAATGGGTTGGGGCACCCCATAAAAAGAAGGAAGGTTATTTCTCTTCTTAAGCATAAGAAATATGATATAGTGTTTCTTCAAGAAACGCATCTTTCTCCGCAAGAAGCTGAAAAATTTGGGAAGATATGGGGTGGGCATGTTTTCTATAGTGCTGGCTCAAATAAGAGCAGGGGAGTCATTACACTGATAAGTAAATATTTACAATTCAAATGTCTCAAACAGATTAAAGATAAATTAGGAAGAGTCATTATTGTTTTAGCTGAAATTCAGGGGCAAAGTCCTATTTTGGTTAATATTTATGCACCTACCATTGATGATCAGGGTTTTTTTATAGATCTTGAAGGGATGTTGCAAGCCGTTGGCACCCCTCGTGATATAATATTGGGAGGAGACTTTAATCTTTTGATGGACTCAGTCCTTGATCATAGTGAAGCAAAAGTGTGCAAGCCCCCAAGAGCAAAACTGACGCTTCACAGGATGTGTAAAAATCTTGGTCTTACAGATGTTTGGAGACTTTTGAACCCATCAGTCCATAAGATTTACTCTAGAATAGATTTTTTTTTGTTTTGTTATCTAAGTCCCTCATTTCATCTGTTGCTGATTGTTCAATTGGAAACATTTTAGTCTCAGATCACGCCCTGTGTGTTTAGTGATGTTGCCACATGTGGAGAAAAGGAAATCATATAGTTGGTGCTTTAATGTATCCCTTTTGCAAAATCCTGAATTCCAACAAATGCTAAAGGCTGAAATCAGTGTCTATATGGAGACCAACTGGTCCTCAGTATCCTCTGTGGCGTGGCTTGGGAGGCACTTAAGGCAGCTCTTATGGACTGGATCATACAGTATGGATTCTTTGGTGAATGAGGCAAAGCACAAGAACTCGTGGAATTGAAATGGAATATTAAAAGTGCCGAGGCAGAGCTGAAGCACGAATGTCGTCTAACGGCCTTAGGGAACTGACCCAATTGAAATACAGATATAATATTATTTTGTCACGGAAGGTGGAGTTTTGGCTATTCAGGGCAAGACAGTCACACTTTGAGTCGGGGGACAAGGCAGGAAAACTTCTGGCTAGATATATAAAACAGAGAGAGTCTTTTTCTACCATTCACTCAGTGAAATCTGCTGGTGGTGAAATATTTACCTCAGTCGTTGATATTAATAATGCTTTTAAAAGAATTCTATCTTGATCTCTATAGTTCCACGTCTTCGTCTACTGATGAGGATATTAGAAACTTTGTAGAACCATTAGAACTTCCTAAACTGACGACTGAGCAAAAACATTCTCTTGATTCTGAGATAACCTTGGAGGAGTATGGTGAGGTAATTAAGGCCTTGCCTATAGGCAAGGCTCCGGGGCCAGACGGCTTTGCCGCTGAATTTTTTAGATCTTATGCTACAGAACTGGCTCCACTTTTGCTAGAAGTTTATACGGAATCATAAAGAATAGTAAGCTTTCACCAACCGTGATGCAAGCCCGGATCAGTCTGATTCTTAAAAAGGACAAGTGAGTGAGTTACCATCCAATTTCCCTGATCCAGCTAGACGTTAAAATATTGTCACAAATTTTGGCTAACCAATTAAGTAAAGTTATGACACCTCTTATACATATAGATCAGGTGGGGTTTATTTGGGGCCGTAACTCTTCTGATAACAGCAGCGAACGATCAGACTCCGGTCGCTGCCATCTCACTTGACGCCGAAAATTGTACAATGGGATTATCTTTTTAAGATTTTGGAAATGTATGGGTTCGGGAATACTTTTATTGGGTGGATTAAGTTACTTTATAGACACCCGGTAGCGGCGGTTCAAACAAATTATTAATTTTAGATTATTTTATTCTGGATAAGGGCACCTGGCAGGGTTGCCCTCTTTCCCCATTATTGTTCTGTTTTACCCTGGAAACATTAGCAGCCGCGATAAGAAAGGATGATGATTTTCCAGGGGTGGTGGCGGGAGGTGTGGCGCATAAGCTTTTGCTTTACGCAGATGACATTTTATTATTAATCTCCGACCCCACTAGATCTGTGCCTTGCCTCCACAGAATTATTAATTCCTTTTCTAAGTTCTCAGGATACAGAGTGAATTGGTCTAAATCCGAAGCTTTGGCTCTGACAGTGTATTGCCCTGTAACGGCTTTTCAACCGGGTGCCTTCCAGTGGCCCAAGCAGGGCATTAAGTATTTGAGCATTTTATTTCCAGCAAATATGTGTGATTTAGTTGGAGTTAATTTTGACCCTTTAATAAAAAGGTTTTCGAGTGATGTGGACAGGTGGGCTTCAATATATTTATCTATGACTGGGAAGGTTAATGTTATAAAATTTAATTGTATTCCAAAATTCAACTACCTACTACAGTCTCTCCCCATTGAAGTTCCCCTCTTTTATTTTAAACAATTTGATAGTATAGCTAAATCCTTTATTTGGAATGGAAAACACCCTTGTTGCATTCCAGTAAGTTACATAGGCAAACTGACAAAGGTGGGTTAGGTCTCCAAGATTTTGTTATACTATTATGCTTTTGGTCTCAGACATTTGGCACATTGGTCACTTCCACCTGAGAGAGCCCCTCCCTGGCTCTTTATTGAACAGGAGGTCCTTGCCCCATCTTGCCATTGCAAAATCTCTCTACCAAGCTGCCGGGAGAAGTAAAGACACATCCCATTATCTCGAACATGCATTTAGTGTGGACAAAAGTTTCCTGCATGTTGAATTCTGACATTTGCCTGAACGTTGGCACAAGTATTTGGTTGAACCCTAAATTGTGCATTAATAAGTCCCCTTTCTGCTGGACAGAATGGATTGAGAAGTGTGTTGCTACGCTGGGTGACCTGTATGAAAATGGAGCATTGAGATCCTTTGAAAATATAATAGGTCTCAATTCTTCAGGTACTTACAGCTGCGCCATCTACTCTGTACCACCTTTGGGTGAGGTACGCAGCCCCCAAAGCGACAGACACTCTTGAGATGGTGCTTGCTGCTTTTAGAAAAGGTCATGAAGCTTCAGTGTACTATTCCTGGCTAATTCAGTGTCTAGGGGATGGGGTTTTAACATCTATTAAGAAGTTATGGGAGAGAGACTTGAATTTAGTACTGGAAGATGGAGAATGGGTTAGGATTTTAAAAAAATGTCAAGTTTATGTCTAGGGATGCAAGGGTGCGCCTCATTCAATTTAAGATTCTGCATCGTTTTTATTGGACTCCCTCTAGATTGTATAGGCTTGGCCTTAAAGACACACCTACTTGCTCGCGATGCCAGTTGGAGGATGGGTACATAGCCTATGTTTTTTGGTTCTGTACTAAGATTCAAGAGTTTTGGTCGAGGGTTCAGAATTTTATCTGTGAGGTCTTGAGCACTCAGATTTTATTTTGTCCCAGACTTTGTATTTTGGGTGATGGGTATTAATATAATTAACAAACATATAAAAAACTGGGTCCTTACCAGCGTGATGATCGGCAGGTAGGTAGTTCTTAGGGTATGGAAGTCAGCTGGTGCACCCTCATTTCATGAGTGGTGCACCGAGCTGGGCAGAGTGGTGGCTTTTGAAGAGATGTCACATAAACGGCTGGGCAGTTTGGGTGCTTATGGTAAGAAGTGGGGCACTTATTTGGCCTTCCTAGAAGGCTGCCAGGGAGGAGCAGTGGAGAGGGACAATTTTGATTAAATATATGTAAATTAATTAAAATGTGGAATCCTTTTTCTTTTTTGTTGGTTAATTTTATATGTTTTTATTTTTTTATTTGTCATCGAGAATTTTCTTTGGACTGTCTGTTTATATGTGTGTCTGTTGTTATTCAACGTTTGACCACTGGGATGTATGTTGGGTGACAGGTGGGTGGGCGGTGGGGGGTCATATAATTGATAAAAGTTGATTCCATGTATTATTGTGCTGTTTGTTTAAATCTGAGTATGGAATCAATAAAAATAGTTAATGACAAAAACAAAACAAAAAAAGGAACTGTATAAATGTTATTTCTATTGCAGCCCACCTTGTATGGCTTAGTTCTGAATGTACTGATCATGTCACAGAGCAATGGTTTTACACAAGTTCTTGCATGTTCTTCTATGTAACCATTTCTTTAATTGTTTTCTTGGTATACTGGTTTCATTGTGTTATGCCATTTGTGTCCAAACATTCCCCGAGAAACACCAGAATACTGTAAATGATGTGTACTTTTATTTGATGAACCAAATTAATGGTGGAGCGTGTAATTTCTGTGCATCTAGCAGCACCAAACAGAACTGCAAAAATCTGTATATTAATATTGAAAAAGAAAATACACACTTCACCTTTAAAGGTGCTGTAAGTGATTTTTTTCATGGAAAAGTATACAAAAATGTTTCTACTCCCCTAAAGATATTAATTAAATAAGTGTCCTGAGATATCACACTGGTCTCTGTGACAGCTGTAGATTTGTAAACAGCAAGCAAAAATGTGTCTGCAGACCTGTCAATCATTTTGCTCGTTCTCATTTGAAGTGGATCATTGAGGCTATGATTCATAATGTTTGTCAGTTGGGAGCGCTATCCACCTATTTCTTGAATGCGGAAGTGTTCCACGATTCGACTGTTTTCAATTTCCGGACTCCAGTGTTTTTGCTCTATGGTTACACATGTAACCTCGGTTCCCTGAGATGAAGGGAATGAGAATCGCTATAGGGAATTCCTTTCGACAACTTAGTTGAAGCCCTTGTACAATAACGGCAATCAAGAGATTGACAATGGTGTGTAAGCCCTTTAGGCGCACAGCTGGCCGATATAAGCGGGTGTGTGCTTTTCACCATTTCTTCCGAATTTTCTGACTGAGGGCCAAGAGCGCATCACCTGAACCTTGAAACTCTGAAGTAGTAATGCTAGATTTCGCAATGTCTTGTTCCCTTCATCTCAGGGAACCGAGGTTACATGTGTAACCAGAGACGCTCCCTTTCGATTCAGTTCACTCGACATTGCGAGAATCGCTATTGGAACCGAGTCCCATCACGCTGCACTGAGTGATGTCATATCCCCTGAGGTATAAACACCTAAAAAAGAATAGGAAGTCACAGGCCTACAGGACACTGACTTTTTAAAGACATATCTTCAAGTGTATGAATTAATGAATAACATCAAATGGTGAAAACCAGATGGAAGTTAATCTCAGTCTGGGAATCTATATGAACCATATAAATACACACAATCTAAATTTAACCCCTTCACAACCAAAGTTTGGGAAAGGAAATGTATTCCTTATTGGAAGTTCTTGTGACTTCTAATGGGGGTAATTTCAACAACAGCCTATATACAGGTGGCTGTACCAAAATATACATATATCAGATAGCCCGCCTGTAATAAAAGGGCCTGGGCTCACCTGCTGAATGTTGGAACAATAAGCGCTCTAGACAGAGAGTACTTTGGAAGAGATGGACACCACATAGTGTTTGTGATGACCAACCTACTGCAAAGTATATGTCCTGCAAGGACACACCATTTGCCCATGCCAATGAAGAGGCCATGCCTGAAGTTGAATGTGCTTTCACACCAATAGGGCGTCTCACACCCTGTGATTCATAAGTGAGGGCACTCGCATCAACAATCCAGTGAGAGGACCTTTGTTTGGAGACAGACATACCTTTTGTGCATCCTCCATAACAAACAAAGAGCTGTTTCGACAGCCTAAACAGCCTAAATGTGCTCCACATACATGTTTAATGCCCGCACAGGGCATAACAAACAAATGCATCGAATGCTCCTCATCCGAATTAAACGGTGGGGGAAAGAAGGCTTGTAGGCGGACCACCTGAGCCCTGAGGGGCGTGGATAGAACTTTAGGCACATTACCTTTCTGGATTGATAGTGGCTTTTGAAAGACCCAGCCCAAATACCAGGCATAAGCTGTCAACCGACAGCGCCTGCATATCACCCACCAATTTAACTGAGGCCAGATCCAGTACGAATGCAGTCTTAGAGAAAGCACACGCAACTGAACAAATTCCAATGGTTCGAACATGGGGCTTGTGAGCGTCTTTAGCACTAGTTTTAAATCCCAAACTGGGACTGTAGCAGGGCAAGGGGGTTTAGGCGCCTCACTCCCTTGAGGAACTGAAAAATAGAACATGTTTGCCCATGGAGCAGCCAGCCTCTGGGGCATGGTATGCTGACATAGTTGCTATCTAAGCCTCAATGTGGTAAGATCCACATCCAGCTGCTCTTGGAGGAATGCAAGTATCTCAGCTATGGAGCAGTTCACTGAGTCTTCACTATGTGAAGAGCACCAGTTTGTAAACACACACCACTTGCAGAATGACACTCACCCCAGTGGGGCACGACATTTATGTAAGCTGCCACTTTTATGTTGTCCGATCGAATTAGAACATGGTGATTTGCATTCCGAGGTAGCGAATCAGCTAGTATTTCCAGAAGACTGAAATGCTAGGTGCCAAAGGCTGGGTGCCCACCGCACAGTGCACCTCAGCCTGCGCTGAACGCATCCATGATTTCCACCTTTTGCCAGAAGACCTGACCCAGCATGATGTTATTAAAGGGTTGGAGCTCTCCAAGGAGCTAGAGCAGCCGTGCATGACAATGCACATGCACCCCTGGCGGCAGGCCTGCTGGCAGCGTTGGAGAGGTCTCATGTAAAAGACTTAACCGTGTGATGGCGAATGCTTTTCGCCCAGTTTGACATTGCCATTGTACAGCCTCGGCCTCAGAGTAGTAAATTCCCATGCTCGCACAACAGAGCCTCTGATCGGGCTAATAATAGCCTATCATAGAGGTAGTTCAAAATGCGCAAGCTGCTCAGCTTCAATGCTACATCGATACACTTCGGGAGTGTGGAGAGCCAAGGAAAGGAATTAATAAGCTGTTCCCTCAAATGCAAATCTCAACACAGCCTGAGACGAGGTGCAACTCATACATGAAAGTACGCGTGCGTCCTTTAAATCTATTGACGTAAATCAGCCCAAGGGCGGATGTGCGGTAAGATCTGTTTTTGAGATACTGTTTTGATTGGGCGCTTTGCGAGCGCGCGATTCAAGCATCTCAGATCTAAAATGGGCCGAAGCCCGCCGGCTTACTCCAGAATGGAAGACATCGGCTGTAGAATCTTCAATCTCTATCGCGTTCTCTACGAGGAGATTGTGAGTTCCTGCGTGCAACATAGGTGCATCCGAGCCGGTACCATAGATGACCGAACGACGTAAGTGAGATAATGGGTGCATTGGTAAAAGATGCATGAAGGGCTTCTTCGAGTGTGTGCACCTCGTGCAGTGCAACGAGCGCTTTTCTCTTTATGAGAACATCCTTTATTTAAACAACACACAGAATCAACATTCTGTGTAATATCCCAGTCCCAACAGACTCTGGTGGGTAGGGGGAGAGAAATGAGAATGTTTGTGTGTCTCATGAAGGCATCACAAGTGCTTTTCTCTTTTTTGTAAGAATCATTCTTTTTTTATTTATTTTTTTTATATCCCCAATTTGGAATGCCCAATTCCCACTACTTAGTAGGTCCTCGTGGTGGCGCATTTTCTCACCTTAATCCGGGTGGCGGAGGACAAATCTCAGTTGCCTCCGCTTCTGAGATAGTCAGTAGGCGCATCTTATCATGTGGCTCGTTAAGCATGACACCGCGGAGACTCTCAGCATGTGGAGGCGATCCATGCACAACTTACCACACACCCCATTGAGAGAGAGAACCACTAATCGCGACCACAAGGAGGTTACCCCATGTGACTCTACCTTCCCTAGCAGCCGGCCCAATTTGTTTGCTTAGGAGACCTGGCTGGAGTCACTCTGCACACCCTGGATTCGAACTCGCGACTCCAGGGGTGGTAGTCAACATCAATACTCGCTGAGCTACCCAGGCCCCAAGAATCATTCTTTATTTAACACATCACATGGAAACAACATTTCATGTAACATCCCGGCAAACTCTTGCGGGGAGTGAACAGCGTGTGATGTGTGTGCTTCTCATACAGCGAATGCTTTCTCACATAAAAGAGAACATTCTTATGTGAACACCACACACAGGTGTGATCTGTGTATCATCCCGGGGAACACTGGTGGGGAATGAGCAGCGTGTGAATGCTTGTGTGCGTCTCTTGCAACAACCACTTTCTCTTTTCCAACACACAGAAACACCTATGGCGGGGAATGAGCAGCATATGAATGTGTGCATCTCAATATTTGAGACTAGCACATGTCTGATTTTTATGAAAAAATTGTATGTATACACAAAACACAGAAACAACCTGCATGAAGCCTCCCAGCGAACACCAGCAGGGAGGGGAAATGAACAGCGTGTAAATGTGCATGTGTCTCGAGCATGTGCAGCATGAGCAGATGCAACAATCACTTTCTCTATTGTGTGAGATGATTGTTTATGTGAAAATCATCACACAGAAACAACACACATGCAATCTCCAAGTGAACTCTGGCGAGGATGGGAAGTGAACAGCGTGTAAATGTGCATGTATGTCGAGCACAAGCAGCGTGTGCAGAGGCAACCAGCGCTTTCTCTATTGTGTGATAAAAAAAATGTATGTGAACACAACACAAAGGAATACACGTGTCTACCATCACAGCTTACCCGGTGGGTATGAGTAATGTGTGAATGTGTGTGTCTCGACAGCGAGCGCATTTCTGTTTCTTTTGAGAACATTCTCTATTTGAAACAATTTGATGGCTCGGCTGTCTTTGGCGGAGCGGAAGCAGCAGGGGCGGGGTTCACCAGTGACTTTTTGTGATCCACAGTGCCATCTTGAGGCAACCACAAAATTTCATGTCACATCCATGACTCTGTCATGGCACGTATCAGCTTGAGTCAACAGCTGGTTTTGAACAGCGGTCCTCTGACTCTAAGGCTAACACTTAATGAGGCGAGTTAACACACAAACCGGATCTCCAGGAAGAATGGTGCTGCCCTTTGAGATGCAGTCTTTTGATGGAAGCTAGACTGCAGGACCACTCATCCAGGCGAGACATTTCTGGCTGTTCATGAGAAGGATAGCCTGAGGGAAAAAACTGTTCCTGTGCCTGATGGTTCTGGTGCTCAGAGCTCTGAAGCGTCGGCCAGAAGGCAACAGTTCAAAAAGGTAGTGGGCAGGGTGAGTTGGGTCCAGAGTGATTTTTCCAGCCTTTTTCCTCACTCTGGAAGTGTATAGTCCTTGAACACCAATAATCCAATAATCAATAAACCAATAATCCTCTCAGCAGTCCGAACTGTCCTTTGTAGTCTTCTGATATCCGATTTCATAGCTGAACCAAACCAGACAGTTACTGAAATGCAGAGGACAGACTCAATGACTGCTGAGTAGAACTGTATCAGCAGCGCCTGTGGCAGGTTGAACTTCCTCAACTGGTGAAGGAATTACAACCTCTGCTGGGCCTTTTTTGCAATGGAGTCAATGTGGTTTTCCCACTTCAGGTCCTGTGACATGGTAGTGCCCAGGAACTTGAATGACTCCACTGCTGCCACAGTGCTGTTTAGAATGGTGAGGGGGGACAGTGTTGGGGTGTTCCACAAGCCACAATCATCTCCACCATTTTGAGGGTGTTCAGCTCAAGGTTGTTATGACTGCACCAGTGAGCCAGCTGTTCAACCTCCCTTCTGTATGCAGACTCATCGTCATCTCGGATGAGGCCGATGACAGTAGTGTCATCTGCAAACTTCAGGAGCTTGACAGAGGGGTCCTTGGCGATGCAGTCATTGGTGTAGAGGGAGAAGAGTAGTGTGGAGAGCACACATCCTTGACGGGCAGCAATGCTGATTGTACAGGTGCTGGAAGTGAATTTCCCCAGTCTCACTAGCTGCTGCCTGTCTGTCAGAAAGCTGGTAATCCACTGATAGATAGACGTGGGAACAGAGATTTGGTGTAATTTAGTCCGGAGAATAGCTGGGATGATGGACTCTGATTTCCTTATTCAGTGTGTTCCTGGCCTGATTGTACAAGACTTTATCCCCACCCCTGTAAGCATCCTCTTTGGCCTGACTAAGCTGCCTGAGTTCTGCTGTAAACCATGGTTTGTCATTGTAAAATGTTAAATAAGTCCTAGTAGGGATGCACATATCCTCACAGAAACTGATATATGATGTAACAGTATCTGTGAGTTCTTCCAAATTGGTGTCTGCAGCCTCAAAAACACTCCAATCAGTGCAGTCAAAGCAGGCTTGTAGTTCCAGCTCTGCTTCATTGGTCCATCTCTTTACAGTCCTTACTACAGGCTTAGTAGATTTTAGTTTCTGTCTGTAGTTTGGAAGAAGATTGGAAGACATCCTCTGTGGACCACTCACTCATATTTGATGCTGCGAGGGACGACGTCACCCCCATCATCAGGACCGCCAATGTGATAAGGCCGTGCGCTCCAAAAGAGGGCTGGAGCTCATCATGCATATACTGTACTGGCATGGATGCTACATCGGAAGATCGAGGAGATCGCGGGGCTTGCGCCGGTGTGGGATCTTCCTCGACTTCATCCAATTCAACCTCATGGCCTCGCCGTGCCTCCCAGTGTGAACCCTCAGGAACTAACACAGGAGGCGGGTGGGAGGGCGTGGGAGGCGGGATCATCCCTCAGAATGAGGGCGATCCTTGAGCGGAGCGTCCGGAGGCTCATGCCATCGCAGTGAGAGCAGAGTGTCTCTATGAGAGCCGCTTAGACGTGGGCAGTGAACGCAGCTCTCATATTCATCTGATGGCAGGATGTGCTGCTCGCATGCGGAACACTTGCAGAACGACATCTTGAAAAAGACGTGTTGCAAGCAAGTGGCTCTTTATGTGATACATCAACATATTAATACGTATATATGAAAAAGATACAATATCTCCTGCCGGAATGCTGCGGGAAGCAGGGGTGTCTTGCTGAAGCTCTGTGTTGTTCAACAGCGAGCGTCTGATGATAAGAACCCCTTCACAGAGAAGCGTCTTCGACGGCGAGGCAGAGAGAATATTTGCTGGAACACTGCAGGGGAGGGGTGAGTGTTCTCAATGCATGCACTGAGTGGTACAGGCGATGAGTCGTCCTGTCTGCGTCTGCAGAGAAGATCCCATCCGCTAAAGAAGTGCATCTTGATGGCAAAGCAAGGAGGGCTTTCAAGTTGAGAGATGATGTCACTGTCTTGAAGGAAGAAAATTCTGAAGAAGTGGGGTTCGCGCACCCGCTTCTATATGCCAACTGCGTGCCTAAAGGGGCGGGGCTCAAACACCATTGCCAATCTCAGGATTGCCGTTATTGTACAAGAGTTTCAACTAAGTCATCAGAAGGAATTCCCCATAGCGATTCTCGCAATGTCGAGCGAACTGAATCGAAAGGGAACTGTGGCTAGACCTTTTTCACACTCCAGGTTTTAGAACATGGAAGTAAACGATTGCAGGGTAAACTTCGACAGTGGTTAATGGGAGTAAATGGGAGACCACAGCAAATAATATTTTCACTTACCCATTTGCGGCAAGAGCAAAAGAGGCTTTCCAGAAGAAAACAAATAGAAAGTGGTGGACTAAGACAGTCAGATGGGAGAAGATGCCAAATTTACTGTTACTCTATCAGCAGCTGTAATCGAAACCCCCTCGGTAATATAACACAAAGCATAATGTTATAAACTTACTCTCAATAATAAAAAGAATTATCATATAAAAAAAGTTTGCTAGATTTACGCTGCTAAATAAGGAGTAAACGCGTCATCACAATCTGTGAAAAGGTCTATTGTGCCACTGTTTAATTTGACAGCCACAGAAACAAACAATGCTGCTCTTTTGCTCAGTTTTCAGTCTCATATTATCTTTGGAGGGCAGGGTTTTGGAATGAGTGGGCGTGGCTAATTCAACATCTCAGTCACATGAAATCTACAGAACACTAAAATGGCTTACAGTAGCTTTAAGTATCAAACTCAAGGTATGTACCTCTGTCTTTCATGGCTCAATAATGATAATTGGAACATGCTTGGCCAGTTTTTATTGTGTACTAAGATTCCTAAATGAGAATGTTGACCTACACTACAAACGACACATCAGACATAAACTCAGCATTTAAATCTTCTTGTAGCTGATAAAAAAGTAAGAACATAAGTGCTTCTAACATGTAAAAGTGTAGTGATGGAGGTGCAGCCCTTGTCTATGAGGATAGTCATGAAATATGCAGCAGGAACCTATCCAAGACCAAGAAGCCGTTAGAGCCTTGTGGCATTCTAGAATATTCATAAGACCAAACAGAGCACTCCCTCTTTTAGCTCAAAAGTTTATAAACACCACAACAGAAAGACCAACAATATCTGAAAAAATTGGAGGGGAAGAAGGGAGAGGGGTAAAGTGATGCACATCTCTCTCTCTCTGTCCTCTAATACTTCCATTTCATTTTGTACACCTCCTTCAACAGGTACAGATATAGGTAAATGGACCAGAGTGAATCATCAGAGAATTATTCACCAACAGAAATTTTAATAGTTCAGTAAAACTTTGTAAAGCTTTTTTCAGTGATCCAAGCAATGGCATATGTTTGGTTGGAAAGTTAGTAGGGACATATAGCAAGTATAATATTCAAAATGTTGGTATTAAGAAAATGTGTCTGGTAATATAGGCAAAATAACATTGTTACCTCATATAACAAGTCTAATTTCTTATTTCTCTGCCCCACCATATTAAATATGAGCCTTTTTTTATGAAAAAGCAGAATCCTCCACTGGGTTGCATGCAAAACTCAGGACGTTTTTGACAGGAACTATTTTGTACACAAAAAAGTATGCTTGTTTAAATCTACTAATTTCAAGGATTGGATGTCAAATACCAGTGGAAATTACCCTGCATAATCTCCAGAAGTTTTTTTTTTAATCTTACAAACGACTGTGATTGGTGCATCCTGAACAGCACTGATAAAAGCTGCTTCAGAAGAGGTAGGAAAATAATTTACACATTAATAAATATATTAAGGACATTTAATAGTTGTTAAAATGAAAATAAAAAACATGGTATAAAATGTAAGTATTTTCTATGTGGTAGAATTGCCCAAATGTTGGTCAGGACATTTCCAATTTTCTGAAAGTTGACAAGGATCCAAGATTAGCTTGTCCTACCTAAAGCCAGGAATTTACAGTATAGTCCTGGCAAAAAGTTGCCATACTTTCACAGTTATTTTCACAATGGTATTTTCTCAGTTTATTACAGTTAAAAATCAACGTCACATCACAGCGAATAGGACCAGGAAATAACTGTGATGTAGCAGCACTGAGCTGTAGAATCTCATCAATTGTGTACATTTTGGTAATCTCTTGTAGATTAACTGTAATGATGTGATGTTTTTAACTGTTTGATGGGAAATATTTTGCTGTTGCTTTTGTCGTCATTTTAAATTTGTTTTGTAATATTGTCTATAATTGTGTTTGTTGATTGTCACCATTGTTGAGTTTGTATGCTGAGTGTTGATATTTGTGTGTGACAGGTTGACAACTCGTACTAAAAGTTTATCTTAGATGAGAACCACTCAGCCTATTCCCTATGAAACACTGATCCTGCAACATAATAAAAAATTAAAAAATAAAAAAAAAATCAGAAAGGTAACTCTGAGTTCATATCTCACATTTTTTTTCTCACAATTGTGACTCACATAACTATGAGACATAAAGTCTCAATTGGGAGATATAATGTGTGAATAATGTGCGAAAATTCTGAATTTCTATCTTACAATTGCAAGAAATAAATTCAAAATTGCAAGATACAAAGTTTCAATTGCAAGATATTATGTGCGAGATAAAATGTATATTGCAATTTTCGACTATGTATCTCACAATTTAAACTTTATGTATTGCAATTAGGGGTGCACTGATCAATCGGCCACTGATCTAAATCGGCCGATCTTCATCTTAAGTCTGTGATCGGACAATCGTGCTTAGAATCAGGGCCAAACTTTTTTGCAGCATGCAGGGAATCACACATACACTGCTACTCTAATGAATGAGCACTTTCACAGCCCTTGATGACAGTGTGAGGGCCTCTGGAGGGTGAATTGTTGGCAATTCTAAGTATTTACGAATTTGAACTTTCAGACATGCTGTTATTCAGATGAATATGCAGGTTTGTTTTTTAAAATGTGTAAGAATTACACGTGTATGAATATTAAGTTGCCTATTTTCTAGACTCATTATAGTAATTCTGACTCACTGCACTGTGAGCACAGAGAGGATAAAGAGACTGCAAACGGGTATAAAAACGAATTAAACAACAAATAAACATGTGTATACAAATCTGAGTATACGTGATGTGTTGAGTGACAGAGACTGTTTGAGCGATCATGAGCACTTTCAGCTTCACTCCCTTCAATATGCTCACTCGCGGTATCAATCTAACATGCACGCTCTCCAGGTGCTCTCAATATCTCAGTCACTCATCTCACTATTCTGTGAGGATCCCAATTTAAATCAGATTAATGTTGGTCACAATACCACTAATAACAGATGTAACCGTTTTAACCTTCAATAACGGCACTGCGTCTTCACGCATTTGCTTAATAATTAGTGATTTGTGTTACTGCAAAACGCCAAAGACAGTAAACAAATTATAGATAATAATGATTTCTCACTGGAGCATTTTTAGAGCTTGTAATGGATATATTTTTCTTATTTTTGAACGAATCTCTGCTGTGTGTAATGCTCTCATGGTTTTTACTGCTTACCAGTATGTCACAATGACCTTTTGATATTGACAACAGAACTTATTCATAACTGTTTCAAAACAAATAAATGTTAGCAATTCACAATTAATGTAATTTTAATGTCATTTTGGTAACATTATAAAAAGGTTACAACATTAGTTAATGCATTAGGTATCATGAACAAACAATGAACAATATACTGTATTTTATTAATTATTATGTTAGTCAATAAAATTACAATTAGATCATAGTGCATTAACTGATGTTAACTAATACAACTTTTGATTTTAAAAATGTAATAATATATGCTGTATTTAACATTAAGTTAATTAGATCATGTTAAATGTTAATAAATGTTAATGTTCTTAAATAATGTTAACAAATGGAAACTTTTTGTAGAGTGTTACCATAATTTTACTGTGTGGGGCATAAACATATAACTGCACAATATAACTTGCAAATGCATGGCAAAGGGCACTTTTTTAAAAAATCGGTATCGGACGATCTTTGTGTTAAAAATAGGAGATCGATATCGGCCTCAAATTTCCTGATCGGTGCACCACTACTCACAATTGTGAGAAATAAAGTAAAAATTGTGAGACAAGCCAGTTAAGTCGCAATTGCCAGATATAAATTCGCAATTGTGAGGTATAAAGTGCGAGATATAATGTTGCGACTTTATATTTTGCAATTTCGACTTTATATTTCACAATTCCGAGTGCAACCACTTGTGTTCTGGCTGGGAAAAAATGAAGAAAAAAGTTCTTAAATGCAAGTTCCAAGCCAAAGGGAACACTTATTACCATAAAGGTGACATCAATATGACTATTAATACTACTGTCCCACAATGTAAAGATATGGTTATTTTACAGTATTTGAAAACAGTATTTTATTGTAAGAAATTACTGTTAAATTTTGTAAAACCCTGGAAGCTTTATACAGTGTAAGTAGAACCATTATAAGACAGCAATATTTCCTATATTCACTGTCAATGCGTGGTTTTCCAAAAGAAAAGTGTGGAAATGGATGTTTTCATTAAAGGGATGCTACTAACACTAAAGGAAGCCAAAACTGAAGCATTATACTCCACATACATTATAAGATGACTGGGTACTGTGAATGACCCTGAAAAAAGCTCAAATGCAAATCATCATCGTTTATCATCAGTTATCATCAAACACTTAATCATGTGTGCATTACAGTTAAATGATGATGATAACAACATTAAGGCTGCCTCGTGGCTTTTAGAGGTTCAATTATATTAATATTACAAAACTTCAGGCAGATGTTCAATAGAGATATTTTCATTGTCCCCAAGAATGCTTTAAGAGGAATCCTCCAACTGCAATTTCAAGAGTGTTTCCCAGAAACCCTCAGATGGGTTCCCTCATCTGACTAGACCGGAACATGGAGGGCATGATGGAATTCTGTCTCAAAATCTAGTGAGCTGACTACATAGACCAGGGGTTTTCAAACCTTTTGATGCCAAGGACCCCAAATATGACGATCCACTTGCAAGGGACCCCCTTCCTAAAATATTATGGCAGCTGTATATTTTCATGTAGAATGGGCCTTTAATAATGTATGAGAAAAATAGTAAGTGTGATATTATAAAGACAGCATGTTGATTGCAAAATTAAATAATTGGCTTTTATATCGTAATTGTACTAAAGTCAAAAGAAATGAATAAAATATTATGTAGAACATATTTACTTATACTGTACATTTTCAATTCAACTGAAATTAATTTGTGGCCTTCCAAACCAGAATAAAACAGTAATGTTAAATTTGGTAAATGTTTACACTTTTATATTATTTTTATTTTTTTATTTTTTTTGTACTCTTTTTCGCTCTGAAATTTTCTGCTAACCGCCTAGCACCCAGTTTGAAAACACCTGTCCTTGACATAAAATTCATGTTAAAGGAATATTCTGGGTGTGACGAGGAGGAGGGTGTGGTCGGGCTGTAACTATGGACACCCGGCGCTGAATCAGCGGAAGAGGGATAAAGAGGATCCGGGGACACCAGTTCGAGAGAGATAGAGACACACACGGCCGCTGTGTGTGTGTGTGTGTGTGTGTGTGTGTGTGTGCGCGCGCACTTATGTTTGTTTAAGTTCAGTTATGTAATTAAAGTTATGTTGACTGTTCTGCCGGTTCTTGCCCATCCTTTACCCATTACATTGGTGCTGAAACCCAGCGAGGAGGAGTGATGTGCAGTCATGGAATCCTCGCCACTGCCGTCCACCAGGGGAGGAGTCACGACCGTCCGCCAGGAGACGGAGTCATCACTGCCGCCCGCCGGGAGTCAGAGAGACCGCTGTCGTTCGCCAGCCGTTCCGTCCGCCAGGGGTCGGAGGACACGCTACCATCCGCCAGGGGAGGAGCGTTATTCAGATGAATAAGTGAGGCACTTACAATGGAAGTTAATGGGACCAATTTTTGGAGGGTTTAAAGGCAGAAATGTAAAGCTTATTTTATAAAAGCACTTTAATTCTTCTGTTAAAACTGGTGTATCATTTGAGCTGTTAAGTTGTTTAAATAGACATTTCTAGTCATTTTAAGGTTTGCTGACATTACATCGTCATGGCAACGAAGTGGCACAACTGGCTATAACTTTACACAAATGAGGTCAGTATTTGATTTTATCACACTAAATTAATGTTTACATGCATATTGTTTATGTCATGTGGCTATACTTTTGAAACAGTGAGTATTTTGATGTTTAAAAATTGGCCCCTATTATTGTACTATAAGTGCATCACTTTAACCTTAATTTTTGTTAAAGAAGGGGCAAGTCAAAATAAACGTTTGTGGTAATCAACATTATGCTACAAATGCTGTCAATTGAGCTTAACTTGTATTGAACCCGGAATATTCCTTTAAGATATTTGTTATGTAATGTTTCCATTGGCTTTCTGAAGGTCTAAAAAATATGGCAATGTCGAAGTCCTGGTGAAAAAATTATTCAGTTTCATAGCTGCATTCAGTTTCAAGTGCTCTCTAAAATGCTGATGAAACAAACAGTTCTTCTAATAGTAAGGAGCTTTGGTGTCCATCGAGGACTTTTTCAGTAAACTTCCATCACTTTGGAAAGAAAGAGGAGAGATCTAACACAAGGGCATCCGACATGTTCACATACAAGGTGCATTGCATCTAGAAGTGTCGTGCACATTCAAAATGAGGGTTTTTGGAGGGTTTTGAGCCAAGTGGATTTTAAATGCAACTTTGGTTAAGTCTCAGTCTCTTAGTTAATTAAGTTGCACAATTATTGTAAGGCAAAAGTGTTTGTCTAAAACGCATCTTAACAAAATGTTTAGTTGATAATCAAACCCGTTTCCACTTGCACGCCGAATGAAAAAGAAACACTAATAAGTTGTTAAAAAGTGTTTCCCCCATTGGACAAGTATTATCTCGCTTTGGGCACTAATAGAGAGCCGGACTCTGGTGCATCCTCAAAACAAGACGCCCCCTGCCTGTATCAATAGCAGTCATGTTTTCTGTTCCAAAACCTCTACATTCAAGACATTTAAATTATACCGTTATATATCTGAGGAATAGCGAATATCAATCTTTCAATTTTCCACAATTCTCTCCTGTATGAATAAAATGCATTTTGGATATGAAGCTTACTAGCGTACAAAGTCAAGGGCGTAACTGTTTGAACGGGCAATCCAATGACGAGAAATATGACAACATGACGAAATCGTCATCACTCCCTAGGCGTCCGCCACCTAAACATGCGCAAACATGCAGCCAAAAAGCGCTTTCGACTGTCAGTTTAGCTCTTGAAATAAGCATTATGTCTATATCCATGTTTATAATCGCAGTAAAAAGCATCGCATCAGTGAGCGCGCGAATGCTGGAGCACACGCGCTCGCTCGCCCCTACCTGGATGCTGCACGAGATTTCCGAGTCGTCCAGCAGCCGAACCGTGCACTGGACCTCCTGCGCCAGGGACGAGATGCTCGGGCTCCGGAACCGAAGCATTTTCATGGCTCTTGGTTCCGCATAGCAAAGCAAAGCTGTGCCTTTTGTCTCAGAGAAAGAACGTTGTGTCGGTTACGCGTTGTCGGAAGGAGAGATGTCGCGTTACATGACCGGGAGAGCGAACCCCGTTTTCATTCACTCCGCCCTCCCTCCCGTGCGCGCGCCTCCCTTCATCGGTTCAATCACATCAGAAACATCAGCGATTCACCTGTAATAAACAACTACACACAGTGTGTTGCCATGACAACGGGAGTACCTCACGGTAGCAGTTATCAAGCAGTTAGCTCTCAAAATGTTTCTGGCATATTTTTGTTTGTTTGTTTATTTTTTACATTAACTGTGTGGTACTTGTACATTTGCATAACGACGGGATTTACTGTTACACTTTATTAAAGAATGAATCCAAAATACAATAATTACTCCAGTTACTGTTGTTATAGTTATACTGCTGTTAACCCATAATAATTTATTATTATTATTATTATTATTACTGGATGAATGATAGTGATTTTACAGTCATTGGTATTTTGGAAAATGGTTACCATAACATTTTTGAAAGAGAAACTATTGTCACCATGATATATTTTTTATTATTATTATTATTATTTATTATTGAACATTTACAAAATTCATAACTTTACAAGAGAATTCAATGTCATATTGTAAGGGCAGTCATATGTTCTGAGCTCACACAATGTGTTGCCATAAATTACTTTCCATTAAATAAAAATATTTACAACCCCAGTTCCAAAAAATTGGGACTGTATGGAAAATGCTAATAAAAACCTAAACGAGTGATTTGTAAATTCTATTGTAAGTTCGTTGTCTGGTCAATGAAGGAATCAGGAGGCAGCGAACTGTCAACGTGAGTATTTTTATTACTCTTCAGCGTCGTTCACAAAAAAGGCACTCAGTGGTCAAGTAGTCACACACACAAACGAGTAAAAGCTTCTTATCACACACAGGTACCTACACTCACTCACTCACACACGCGCTCTCTCTCTCTCTCTCTACCATCACTACAACAAGAAACAGGTGTTAGAGATAATTATAACCCAGGTGACGAGCCTTACCGCTCTCTCTCTCCCACAGACAGACACACGACCATGCCCCCATCACCATATTTACCTTAATTGTGAATTTAACGATGTATACACCCATAATTTTAGTTATCAAATTAATTTTAAAAAATTAATTTTAATTATTTGAAGTATACACTTAAAATAATTTTAATCAGATTATTGCATCATGCTCAAAAAAGTTGGGACAGTTGAGTGTTTACCACTGTGTAACATAATTTCTTCTAATAACATTAATTAAGCATTTGGGCACTGAAGAAACAAGTTTGTTAAGTTTAGATGGTGGAATTTTCCCCCATTCATCCATTATATAGGTCTTTAGCTGCACAATTGGGGTCTTCCTTGCTGTATGGTGTGCTTTATTATGCACCACACATTCTCAATTGGAGACAGGTTATAACTGCAGGCAGGCCAATCTAGCACCCACACTCTCTGTTTACACAGCCATGCACTTGTAATCCGGGCAGTATGTGGTTTGGCGTTATCCTGCTGGAAAATGTAGAGACATCCCTGAAAAAGACACATCTGGATGGCAGCATATTTTGCTCCAAAATTTGTACATATCTTTCTGCATTAATGGTGCCCTCACAGATGTGCAAGTTACCCATACCA